>NW_008246120.1:8954-57878 GCF_000281045.1 Saprolegnia diclina VS20 | reverse complement strand
CGTAGCCACCCGGGTACGGCGTCACATACTGTCGCGCAAGGCCGGCATCAAAGCGAGCGGGACGGCTAAAGGCCCCCAAGACGGTACCGCCAACAAGCGCCGTTCCAGTGACGCTCGTCAAAAGCACGTTCCCAAACGACACCATCACGGTCGCATGCAGCCGTCACGTCGCAACAAACGCCAAGGCACGGTGGCGCGGCTCCGAAGAACCGCAGCAGCAACGAGGAAGCCGCCCAGCTTGGCCCTTTCTACGACCACACCCAACCGTTAGTTGAGCGTCGCGCTCACCGTCGCCAAGCTGCCGCCAACGACGCCAATCACCTACTACTTGGGCACCACCTCGCCGCAACCCATAGCAGGCAAGGCAATCAACCTCTTTTGCCCCCTTTTCTGGCAACAAACGCGACTCCTCAAAGGAACCAAAGTGTGTGCCAGACCTGGCGAGCACTATGAGCCACAGGCTCGGTAGAGCAAAAGCCGACGAGAGCTTGCGGGAGAGGCATCTCAAGACGGCAACGCAGCGGCACAAAGGACACCCAACCGGCAGCACGCGACGAGCAAGTGCTAATAACGTTAGTCCGCTACGAAACTTGAGCCCAAACCGACAAGTGCGGTCCGCAGGAGTTAGGTGATGGAAACAGCGGTGCGTAGAGTCACTCGACAGACGAATACCCCAGTAGCACGATCTCGCATCGTCGCAGAGCCACTGCTTGGTGTGTTTGCCCGCGTCATAGTCGGGCACCTCGAGTCGACTTCGCGGCAGGTGTGGCCAACCCAGTACTAGTATAGGAGGTGGAGACCGGTCGCTCGGTGTTGTGGTGCCTGGCGTTGCCAGCTCTCGTGGCAAACAGTCTGTAATGGAGCAGGAGCCGACGAGCGCACGTTGGGTCACCCGGCAGACAGAGAGTCGTTGTATGCAGCAATCTCGGGCGTCCGTATCGAGCTACGTGCAATTGTGCGATGGGAGACCACGTCTTCTCTCAACACTATTTGTCATCGCAGCAAGTGCCGTCGCATCTTCGCTGCCGCACGGATCACACCAGCGTCCTGGCGATGCATTGTAGTAGGATATAATGTCATAACTAGACGGCGATTGGCTCGGCGTCGTACACATCGTCGCATGATTTGCCGTCGTCGACGTCCCAGCTCTCAAACTCGGTCACCGACACCATGCCCGAGTGGTCGTAATCAATGTCATCGACGAGGAGCTCCCAAAAGAGCGGCTTGACGTCCGAACCGAGCGACTCGATAAAGCTCTTGAGCTCCATTAGGCTCCAATTGCCGTCCATGTCGTGGTCGTGCATGGCAAAAATCGACGCGACGTCCTTGGTTTCAAGCCTTCTGCTGGTGTCACATACACTATTAATAACTTCATTAGCACACTATTAGCACCACATTGCCGTTGAGTAACCAATCGAAAGGCGGCAAAATGCGCGCAGCAGCAGCAGCGCCGTTGCGCCGGTTGGGCGCCTTCTGAGCACAGCGCCAGCCACAACGACTGCGCCTACCCCTGTGGCCAAAGCCAAGAAGCTAAAGACATCCAAAGTCGTCAAGGTTGCCAAGGCTGCACCCGCCAAGACCATGGCAGCGTCCTCCAAGGCCAAGGCCGCCAAGGCCACAGTACCGTCGGCCGACGGCGCGCCGACGTTCAAGCATGGCACGCTCAGCAAAGACTTTGAGACGCGACTGTATGCCAAGGGCTTCAAGTGCGTCGTGGGTGTGGACGAAGCGGGGCGTGGTCCGCTTGCTGGCCCCGTGGTCGCGGCGGCCTGTTATGTCCCATTGGATGTTGTCATCGAAGGTATCCACGACAGCAAGAAGCTCGATGAGAAGCAGCGGAAATGGCTCTTTGCCCAAATCACGTCCAACCCTGCTATCAAATACGCAGTCCACGTACGTTGCCTTCCTGCTAAAGAGCACCTCGTGATTTGCCAGCAGATCAATCCACCGGCGCGCATCGACGACATCAACATTCTCCAGGTAAACAGACCCAATGCGATAGCGACAACACCATTCTAGGCGACGCTCGAGTCCATGCGCAAGTGCGTCGAGGACCTCCCGATGCCGGTCGACTATGCGCTCATCGACGGCAACCGCATGCCGACGCTCGACGTCGACGGCGAGACCGTCGTCAAAGGGGATGGGCGCGTCTACTCAATCGCAGCTGCCTCCGTCATTGCCAAGGTAGACTCGTCAATCTACGGCAGCCGCCGTTGACAATTGCTAGGTCACGCGAGACCGCCTTATGGTCGCCTACGACAAGGAGTACCCCGAGTATGGCCTCGGCCAGCACAAGGGCTATGGCACCAAGTACAATACGCAACTAGAAGATAGGCGGCACTCATGTATGGATAGAGCACACATGCTCGCGATTCACAAGCACGGCGCGACCCCGATTCACCGCATGACGTTTGCACCACTCAATCAACTCTAACCCATCATACTACTAGTACAACGGAAGTCATTTTAGTGAAATTGTCATTTGTCTTTGCATGTACGCTTGAATGATACAGCGCCGGACGAGGTAGCATCATCGGCGGTCCGCACCGCGTACTGTGTGCCGACGACGAAGTGCGCAAGTGCTCGCTGGCTTGACCCATGTCGCTGGCGGCTTTCCCAGCCTTCCAATATTATTAAAGCGATATTACTTGACAACGCTATGCAATAAAAAGCATTTGGTGAAATGATTTGACTGGCCAAATATCGTGTCATTTTGGCCAATCCCGGGTCGTGCGATGCGAGCCAACGCGCTCGATGGGCCGCTCGGACGCCAAACCAACGTTTCTCATGAACTCGCTCCAACTCGGCTTGTTGATAGACGATACTCTGGAGAGCTCAAAATGCTACGTCCCGTCGGCGTTGGAGCTGTGGAGCGCGAGCTATCGACTCGGCTATTAATTGTGGCGCATGTCATATATAATCACAAAACGCCACATGTTGCCACAAATAGTCGCCCAACCACGCCAAAGCACGCGATCGACCATCGTCACCGCGACCGCATGCGTACGACCGTCACGTCTAGTCCGCTCAACGTATACAGGGCTAGAAAAGGACGCGAGGCACGTACCTAGTCGCTCGCTCAAGCCCACGCTGGTTCGACGACAAACATTGGGTTGCAGCATGGGTCAATAAACCCATGGTTGGAGTTATCCGGACTGTGCAAAGCGTCGCAGCGGATCGGGAAAGATCGGGTTGCATGGAGGCGCTTAGCGATGCGCAGGTCGCGCTCTTCGCGTCCGGTGGCGCGCTCGCCGACTACGCGATCCTCAAGCCCATCGGGAAGGGCAAGTTTTCGGTCGTCTACCGCGCCAAGCGCATGGCCGACGACGTGCTCGTCGCGCTCAAGAAGATTGCGATCGACGTCATGGACAAGCGCGCGCGCGAGAAGACGCTCAAGGAGGTCGTATTGGCTCTACGTGTACAGCAACGGCATACCACTGCGCTGTCTAGGTCCGGCTCGTGCAGTCGGTGCACCATCCCAACATCATCCAGTATCTCGATGCGTTCATCGCTGGGAACGAGCTCTGCATCGCCTTCGAGTGGGCCGAAGCGGGCGACCTCAAGCGACAGGTCGTCCACTTGACTCGTTAGAATAGCGGTTGACAGGCCATCGTGTGAGTAGATTCGCAAGGCGAACGAGAAGGACACGCGCTTTGACGAGCGACTCGTGTGGAAGTACTTTGCACAAATCGCGGCCGCAATCGACCACATGCACACACACCGCATCATGCACCGGGATATCAAGCCCGCCAACATCTTTCTCATGTCGTCGGGCCAGGTTAAAGTCGGCGATCTCGGGTTCACGCGCCGTTGCTACATCCCTCTGTACTCTCGATGGTGCGTAGGCTTGGCCGCCACTTGAGTGAGAACACGATGGCGTGAGTACGTGGTGGGCAATGCGTAGTAAGTGGTGGGTAAGGAAACAGTGTAGTAGGATATAATGTCATAACTAGACGGCGATTGGCTCGGCGTCGTACACATCGTCGGCATGATTCGCCGTCGTCGACGCGGTCTCGCCTCGGTGGCGGACGACCCAGCTCTCAAACTCGGTCACCGACACCATGCCCGAGTGGTCGTAATCGATGTTGTCGACGAGGAGCTCCCAAAAGAGCGGCTTGACGTCCAAGCCGAGCGACTCGATAAAGCTCTTGAGCTCCATGAGGCTCCAGTTGCCGTCCATGTCGTGGTCGTGCATGGCAAAAATCGACGCGACGTCCTTGGGCTGCACGTACTGCGCCAGCTGCATGAACGGGCGCTTGGCTTCGTACCCGACGTACAAGTTGACGCCCGCCATGACAATCAAGAGCGGTCCCGTCACGAGCGGCAAGACCATGGCATCGGCTTGGTACAATGAGAGCGTGAACGTGCCGATGAAGAGGTAAAACGCCGCACGACCAAAGATCGACGCTAGGAATTGGACAATATTGTCTGTGATCCAAATGCGCGCGTCGCGAAAGAGGTGCAGTGGCGTTTCGACGACGACCATGAGGAGACCAAAGAGAATCACCCAGAGGTTGAGCACCACGTAGATCGGTGACGCCGACGTTGTCCTAGACAGAGCCCCGTCTCAACCTCAAACCTCAAACCTCAAAAAAGGGCGTACGAGTGGTGCATGACCGCCACGTTGCTGAGGACACCTGTGAGCACGGTGAGGACGCTCACACTAATGTTCGCCTTCTTCAAAACCGACGACGGGACGTGCACGACCGACTTGGCCGGCAGCGCCTACATAGCATTCGCTTACTAAGTACGTCGCATCACACTGGAAGCGAGCAGCGTACCGGCGCGTCGTGGAGCTTGGCGCGCGACCACCAGTTGAGGAGCTCGGGCAGCGACAGTGTGTTGCTCTTGTCGACGTCAATATCACGAAAGATTGACTCGATGTACACGGAGTCGATGCGGGACCCGAGGCGGTCGACGAGCAGCATGAACTCGTCCATGTCGAGCTCGCCCGAGTCGTCGACGTCGACGCTCTGGAACGCTTTGGCCCACGCCTCCTGGGTCGGAATCGCTTGGCACAGGAGGAAAAACTCGTGGGACGCAAGCGCGCTCAGCAGCATGGTCGCGCTGCCAAGGATGGCCGAGAGAAGGCCGGCGCCGCAGAGCAAGAGGTTCTGCCACGTCGCGTGGAGCACGAGGCTCATGGCGAGGAAGCCGATAAACACCATGAAGACGCCGCGGCCAAAGACAGAGCCGAGCAGCGGCACTTGGCGAACTACGAACGGGAGCACTTTGGCTTCAAAGAACGAGAGCTTGATCTCGAGCACGATGAGGACGAGCGCGAATGCGAGGACCCACGCGTTGATGAGGAAGACGAGGAAATAGCCCGAAAACAAGTCAAACACGAACGCGATCGCGGCCGACGCAAGCAAGAGCACGCCGTTGACGAACGAGAGGACGCGGAGACTTGTGGGCGCCGACTGCACCCACCGGCAGAGGCGCCGGCCGTGCGCCTTTGACGCGGTGAGCGCAAGCTCTTTGACAAACCCGGGGTCGTCGTACGAGTGCGGTGCTGAACCGGGGGCCGACGGCGCCTGCATCTGCTGGATGACAACCGCGACCTCGCGCGTCGAGAGCCCTTCGGTGGTTTCGACGAGCGTCTGCACCATGTTCTTCTCCTCGGGTGGCAGCGCGTTGATCACTTGCGACCGGACCTTTTCCGGAAGCGTGAAGAAGCTCTCGTGGACGGCTGCGGCGGTCTCGGGGTAGATTTGACCGCGCGCGCTCTCTTCCATAAGCAGAAGCGTCGGCGGCAGCATCGACGGCAGCATGTCCAGCGGCACCTTGTCGACAAACGGCAAAAGCTGCTGAAGCGTATGCGAGAGGCCGGTCGCGAGCACGTCTTGGCTTGGCTTGCTCAGACTCTTGACGATCGGCGCAGCGGCAATCACGTGGTCCGGATCATCGCCCGACGAGCCGTCGACGAGCGAGACGAGCGCGTGCATGGCCTCGTACTGGGCCGACACTGGCTGCGACGCAATGACGTCGCGGACGTCGCGAAACACACTTGGATGCGCCTCGAAGAAGCGACATTCGCCAAGGATGACCTCCCACTCGGGGCGCACGTCGAGCGCGACCGTCGCCGAGGGCTGGCGCACGACCGGCGGTGTCGGCGCGACGACGACCTCGACGATGGGCGCGGCCACTTCGGCGATCGTCACTGGTGGGCCGCGGGGAACATAGGCGGGGATCGGCTCTTCGGCTGCCATGGGCGGGCCGCGGGGCACGTAAGCGGGTGCGACGTCGTTCAGACTGTCGCTCGAGTGCTTGGACGAGAGGCGCTTGGTCGACTTGCGACGCGGCAGGAGCGCCTGAACGTCCGCCGGCAGCTGGGACACAAGCGCAGCGACCGTACTCTTCGAGAGCGCTTTGAAATACGTCGCGAGCAGCGCCTTCGAGTCGGCGTCCTCGACGATCGCTCGCGCCGACTCGGGCTCGAGAAGGCCCATGAGCACTTGGACGGTCTCGTACTGCGCTTCTTCGCTGGGCTGCGCTGCCAGGAGGCGCCGGACGTCGGCGAAGGCCGCGGGATGCGCTTGGAAGACGGGCACGTCGCCCAGGATCATGTCCCACTCGGACGCTTCGGGCTCGACCATCGGCTCGACCATTTCGCAATGGCAAGCTTCGACTTTTTTCGTGCTGGATTGTGCCGGATACGGGACCTCTGCCAACCGGTATCCGGACAACCCACCGACACCGTGCCGCCTGTCTTGGCGCGACGGCGACCATGCTCCTCGAACGTCGGTACCGGTATCATATGCAGCGACGAGGCTGGCTCATGGAGGCTGCCCGCCATCGACGATGCCAGAAGCGTCTGAGGGCAGAGATCGATTGGATCCTACACGATCGAAGAGTCGCTGTCGACGTGGCTTGGCCGCACAGATCGTGCTGCGTCGTTGTGACAAGCGAGTGGGTGCACTGCCCACGGCCATGACGCCTGCCTCCGTCAGCGTCTGCAGCCAGTGGATGAACATACGACGGCGATCGGGAACTGTACGGGCTAGAGCCAAGCGAGGACGCACTGGAGCTCGCATGGCAGTGCCATGGCTCTTCCATGGCGGTCTCGCTGCATCCTGCAGCCGACGTCGCTTCGTACGGCGCCCAGTCGTCGGTGGTCGAGTGACGAAGAGGACGACACCCGTGCCATCAACACGGTGCTCGCGGTTGATAATATCTTACAAACTACTACCTCCTCGAGGACGCCATCACGGCCTATTTAGGAGCTCCACGCGTTCTGGCCATCGTTGGCGGCGTTGCCCGTGTACGGCCGGTAGCCCTGCGGCTGCTGCGGGTACCCGCCGTTCCAGCCCGCCTGCGGGTTGAGGCCCTGGTGGCCGTAGCCGCTCCAGCCGCCATAGTGCGGGTAGCCACCGACGTTGGGCACGGGCGGCGACTGCGTGTGGTCGCGCGGCGCGTACTCGGGACGACCCTGGTTCTGCGGCACACCGCCTTGTTGTTGTTGCTGTTGCTGCTGCTGCTGTTGCTGCTGCTGCTTGCCCTGCGCGCCCACTTGGGGCTGCTGCAGCGAGTGGCGCTGGGGCACACCGCCTTGCTGCGCCGGCGTCGGCTGCGCGTGCGGGGGCGGAAGGTACCCGAGCTCACCAAACCCTTGCGGCACATACTCGTGTGGCACTTGGTGCGGGTCCTGGTAGCCGAGCGGCATGCTATGCACACAGCATTGTGACGGACAACGCATCAAAGGACACATACGTCTGCGGGTTGGAGAAGCCCTGGAGACCCTCCATGCCGTACGGCATCGAGCCGCGCGGCGGGTACTGCTGGCGCGGGCTGTACTGCGGGTACTAGATTGACCGTCAGTGCTACCATGTCTCGCCAGTTGCGTGTACCTGGGGGCTCTGGTAGTAGCCGTAGCCCTGCTGCGGGTAGTAGTTCCCATAGTTGTACGGGTTGTACGGCATGGCCATGCCCGGCGGCGGCGGCGGCGCAAAGTGGGGGTGGTACGACTGCCCCGGCAGCATCGGCGGCTGCTGGTACGGCGGCTGCTGGTGCTGCATGTGCTGCGGCTGCTGCTGCTGCTGGGCCGCAGGGTTGGCCGTCGGCGCGGGGTTGGTCGCGGTTGGGGTCGCTGCCGGCGCCGCCGCCACGGGCCCGGGTGCGTTGCCAGTCGTGTTGGGCGTTGTCGCGCTGCGCGTCGTCATTTGCGGCTGCATCTTGGAAATCGGCGTCGAGTTGCCCCCGATCGCACCTTGGTTGCGTCCGGCAATGCCGACCGAGTACTGGTTGTACGAGCTCGGGTTGGCCGGATACAAATTGCTGCCCTTGAGGTCGAACGACGGCGACGCCATGTTGGGCGATGCCGGCGCCTGCGTGTTGGCGCCAGCATACTTGGGCACGTTGCGCTTGACATCGTCGGGCTTGGGCAGCGACGCCGGCGACGGGGCCGCGGGCGTGTACTGCTTGCGCGGCGACGCCTTGCGCGGGCTCACCTGCGCGTCCATGCCGGGCGGCGGCACCGACGCCTTGGCCTTGGGCGACTCGTGCTTCTTGGGCGACCAGGCGTTGGCCGTCTTGTTGCTCGGCGTGCCCCACGTGGCCGAGGAGGCGACGCTCGTCGACGCCGGCGTCGTGTCAATGGCTTCGAGCGAGAAGCTGCCAAACTGCAGCGAGAGCTCGGTTTCCGCCACCGTCTCCCAGCGGCCCATGCTAAACTTGTTGCGGATCGGCGACGACTTGGGCGACGGCGACCCAAACGTGAGCGAGTGCGTCGGGCTCGAGTGACGCACGGGCGTCATGACCTTGGGCGTCGCAACCTTTTCCTTCTTTGGCGACACCACGGGCGACTTGGGCGTCTCGATCGGTGCCGGGCGCGCCCATGCATTCGTCGTCGTTGTCGTCGTCGTCGGTGCTTGCTGTTGCACCTGTTGCTGCGACTCCCACTCGGCGTGGGCCTTGGCTTCTTGCAGCGAAGCACCCCAGGATGCAATCGTGGCCTCCGGCTCCATCTTCGTTTCAGCCTTCTTAGGCGAGCGCGACGGCCACACGGGCTCGGGCTCTGCGATGACGACCTTGGGCTCGTCCGTGACAACGTCCCACGTCTGGTTCTTGGCAAGCGTCTTGGGGCTCACGGGCTTGGGGCCGGCGTGTACGACAGGGGACGCAGTGTGTTGATGCTGTTGCTGTTGGTGGTGCTGAACCTGCGGCTGCGGCTTCGGGGGCGCTTGCTTCTTTGCGACAAAACTGGGCTTCTGTGCCCACGCGCCTGTAAGGATCGGAGCCGGTGCTGAGACCACCGGCGTCGGCACGTACTTGGGCTTGGCGTCGTCTTCGGCGTCGTCGTCATCTTCCGAGCTCTTGTCGTCGTCGTCGTCAATCGGATCGTCGCTGCGTGTGTTGGAGAGGGGAGCCGGGGCGCTTCGGCCGCGCCCAGCGTTGCCACCGCGGGCACCACCGCCGCGGGACGTGCCCCGCGTAGGAGCACCACGGCCGCGGGTGCCACCACGTCCTCGGCCGCCGTTGCTATCGCCGTACGTCTGCGGCGGCGAGTGGTTGTACTTGGGTTTGGGTTCTTCGTGCTTCTTCTTGGGCTGCTTCTTGCTCACGGTGGCCCAGTCGTCTTGCGTGCTGTTCTCTTCCCAGAGATCGCTCACTGCGAGCGAGATCTTGTCAGGGTCGCCATTGTTTTGCTTGATGATCTGGGCGATGCGGGCGTCGGCCGTGCCCGGCGGGCAGAGCTCGAGGATCGCCGCCACCTACGAGGTCTAAGCCCATGCGCAGGACGCGATCGCCTCCTACTTCTTTGCTGCTGGGTCGGGCCGCCGACTTGGGCGAGGCCGCAGAGCGCGCTGCGTCCTCGTTGAGCTGCTTCACCTGGAGCCCCTTCTTGAGGAGGTAGTCCCGTCGAGATGCCATCGCGGTCTGTGTTTTTTGTTTGAACCTGTTCCGCGTGGTTCGAAAATCTCTGTATTTTAATTCGATTTCCACCCACCAGCTGCAAAACTACCTTGCTCTTTGTATGCAATCCACGCGACAAGCATTATATTTCCGCCTGCTCGGTGTTGGCCACACATTGGCAATAGAAGGGGGAGGTTGGAATTTCGGCCAATCACAACGCCCACGGCGGTGGGCACAAGATCGCGGCCGTCGGCGCGCGTCGACCCGGCCCCCGCTGCCATCATGACGCATGGCCCACGGCGCACGAAGAAGCATGGGCCAGAGACACGCCATGTCGGCAAAGCCATGCAAAGTCGGATATACAGGCGAGACGCGCATGTGCTATGCGGCCAGCAACGTGGCTAGCCACGCGGCAGGGCCATGGCACCTCGGACAAGGCGCTGGTATAGAGGCTAGCAGTGTGGGCGCGAAGAGGCGCGCGGTGGTGGCGAGGCGAGCCATACTGGCCAGGACGCAGCGTCGAGAGGCGGAGCTATGCTTACTAGTAATACAGAAAGGCTACAACTCGCCGCACTCGGTGATCGTCACGGGCGTCTTGGGCTTGTTCGCAGCACCGGTCTGGACGCTCTCGATCTTGCGCATGACAAGGAGCGAGGCTGGGTCGAGGAGCTTCCCAAAGACCACGTGCTTGCCATCGAGCCAGTCGCACGGCGCGCACGTGATGAAGAACTGGCAGCCGTTCGTGTCCACGCCGCTGTTGGCCTACGCAATACGTCGTCGAGTGCATGCATGGCATATGCCAAGCGTACCATCGAGAGGAGACCGGGCTCCGTGTGCTTGTACGCAAAGCTTTCGTCGGCAAACTTGTCGCCATAAATACTCATGCGGCCCGTGCCATCGCCCTACACCACGAGAAGCATGAGCATGGCGCGAGTTAGCGAGGAGGTACCTTGAGGAAGTCGCCGCCTTGGATCATAAAGTCGGGAATGATGCGATGAAAGTGGCTGCCCTTGTAGCCCGTGGGCATGTCGCCGCGGCGGTACTCGCCCGTGCAGAACTGGCGAAAGTTCTCGACCGTCTTGGGGCACTCGCGCTTAAAGAGCTCCATCTTGATGCGGCCCAAGGGCGCGTTGCCCAGCGCGACGTCGAAGAAGACGACGGGGTTGCCACGCCGGAGGGCTTCGCTCAGCACCGGGTCCATCTTCACTGGAATTGAAGCCTGCACTGTCAAAGATGGTTTTATTGCTTTACGGAGGTTTCTATGAGTATCGAAACATCCAAATATGCATTGTGACGGGTTTTCGCTTGACCTCCGCGACGCAGCTCCGCGACGCTCCTTTGCAGCCATGGGATCGTCAAACGCACGTCGAGCGCTTCGAGCGAGGTGCTATTATGCTGTACTTTGCTACTGCAGACAGTGTACCTGCGCCTGCGAGCCATCCCAGTGTCCACAATCATGCTCGGAACTCGACGCCAAGCACACTATTTGTTAACTTTTGAAATCTTGGTTTACACTATTTGTTACTTTTTTGGCTTGCGACTTGCGATGACGGCCAAGCCGCCGAGCCCGATCGACATTCCGCTCAAGAAGCTTCTAGGTAGGCGCCCATGCTGGCAGGACCTCGGAGGAACGAT
Source organism: Saprolegnia diclina VS20 (assembly GCF_000281045.1). NCBI lineage: Eukaryota > Oomycota > Saprolegniomycetes > Saprolegniales > Saprolegniaceae > Saprolegnia > Saprolegnia diclina. The sequence goes on along the minus strand of NW_008246120.1, from coordinate 46,391 downwards.
GCTACGTGGCCTCATGCGTCTCTCCATCGCGAGTAGCTCATGCGGTACTGACGAGGCAGTGCTGCGTAGAGGGCCTCATTGACCGCAAGATCGTGTCGCCGCAGTGGCAGGACCAGTTGCGGCCGGTGAAAGCTGCGATCGCCGAGGCTCTGGAGACCTTGCCGACACATGCCCAGCACATTGTGGCCGGCAAAGGTGCATAGTGCATCCCACGTCATCGTTCTTGCTCACAGCATACGTACTAGCGGCGGACGACGTGCTCTTCTTCGACTGCAAGGCGATGCTAGCGCACTTGGAAGCGTCCGACGAGGCGAAAGCGACCAACTTCTTTGGCCAAGTACGCTATCCGCCTACGTCGATGTTGCTCACACTTGCGGTCTAGTACACGTCGCCGGTTCTCAAGGCGTGGATGGCCATCACCAAGTCGTACGAGGTCCACGCTCTCTTTGCTGCCGAGGCCGCGCGTCGGCTCAACCAGGACGCCACGTTTGAAATGTATCCACGCGATCCACGTCCTATTGACTTATTTGGTTGCGTGCGTCTAGTCCCGCGCTGCGAAAAGCCATTGCGCTGCATGAAAAGCACGTGGGCGACAATCACCGCAAGATCGCCGTACGCTATCGACAACCTGTCCATCTCCTGACCGCTCTTACGGTGTAGGACTATACCAAAGGGATTTCCGAGTGCAATAAGGCATTTGCGGCCGCGTGCGCCGACCTTCAGATCCCGGGCTTTGACGTCCGCCTCGAGCTCCAAGCACTCGTGTACGACCTTCCCAGTCTCTTCCGCGGCGTCGCCGGCGTCCTCAACACGCCGACACTGCGTGACGCCGGAGCCTACCATGCGGCGCTGCAAGCGCATTTGCACGCAGCATCGTCGACGCTGCCGCCTGCGCTCTCGTCGCTTGACGCCTTCTGGGCCGCGCCCCTTGTGGAGCCGGCAGACGTGGCGCCCAGTGCGCCAAGCGAGGTGGTCGAGATCCAGTGGGACGCAACGGCCATCGAGCTGAGCGACGGCGGCATCGACTGGGGCAGCGACGACTCGGCGGTGATCAAGTGGGACATTTCATCTGTCGACACACAGGACGCGCCGAGTCGTAACGAGCTTGCAACGACGCAAGTCGACCAGCTTTTGCATGGCGAGACCCGCGCCAAGCTCACGAACGACCTCTTAGAGCTCCGCGCCTTCCTCTTGCAAGTACGTGTCCTGAAATTCGATGAAGGGCGACACCATGGTGGTTCTAGCGGCGCATCGAGCTGCAGACACCGGACGTTGCCTTTGCCAACCAGTTTCAGACAAGCGCCCGTACGGTGCGATGCGAGCGGTGCAGTACTCATTCTGTGACTTAGCCCTTCTCGCACAGCAAAGCGTCGAGAGCACGAAAGGGTACTTGGCAGCGGTCGACGCGGCCCTCGCCGCACTCCGTGAGAAGCGGCTGCAACACGTCTTGCTCATCAAGCTTTCACCTCGGTAGGGTACATTCCTACATGTTGTAGCTAATTCGTATGGTTGTAGCTACCTCGATCGCCTTGTGGCGACCCTCGAGCTGCACATGACCAAGGCTGAGAAGCTCCACGGCGCCATTCGGACCCTCGAAGACAAGAACAGTGAGCTCACCGATCTTGTCGCGACGAGCCACGCCAAGGTCCGAGAGCTCATGGCGTCGACCAAGAGCCTCCAAATGCAGCTCGAAACGTCATTGCCAACCCTCTTCAAGGGTCATCCCGTGCACATTTTAGGGGAACTCAACCGATTTTAACACACTATTTCTTGCACTCGATGCACAACGAGCAACGTGAGGAGCCACCACGGGACTTGAAGCGGCATGCTGACGCTAATGATGCGCATGTGAATGTCCGAGGCGCTGGCCCCGACAGAGACTTTGATCGGAGTCGAGCTGGGGGCTTGCGTCGGCGCCTCGGTCGCGTCGGCCTGTGCCGCTTGCTGGGCCTCGGCTTCTTGGATGAGCTCGTTGAGCTCGTCGTCGCTGGGCAAACCGAGCTCCTTGAGGTAGTCGTCATGGTCCAAGTCGATTTCAACCGGTCGGCGCGACGACGCCTCGGCGTGCCACGTCGGTATCGTCAAGTCGGGCTCGTCGCTCGTCGTATTGGTGGTATTCAGAGCCGTCACGGCGACGCTGGAGAGCGCCAGGAGCAACATCCACAGCACGTCGCGCAGCATGGGCAATTGCGTTTTGTGCGCAACGTGCCTTGTAGAAAGCTTGAAGAGGGACAGTGGAAGGGACCTATAAACGGGCCTCTCGAGAGACGGTCCATCGACCAAAGCTGGCGCGGGAGGAGGGCTATGGCTATATGCACCATGGCACCCGACGTCGTCGCGACTCGTACCGGTCGTGTATCGGTTCCTGCCTCATGCGCGAGGAAACGGTGCAGCGACGATCGAGTCATCGAAGGACGTCTCCGCGCATCGTCGCTACCGAGGGTGGTGCGGACGCCCTTGGTATATATATGTCACGGTCGTGAAGACGTGGATGCGTGTCTTGTTGAGGGAACCCGCCTACGACGGCGCCTTGCGCAGAGCCCGTCGGCCACCGAGGCATGCAGTCTAGTACTCTGTAGGTGGCTCCATGGCGTACTAGCGTGCATGAGATTCCGCGACATGCAGCCGAAATGAGCTGCAAGGCAGCCGTCGCACCAAGACAAGAAAGGGTTGAAATACGCAGCCTGATTTGTGTTAAGTAGTGACGACAAAACGAGCTAGTCGGCGAGGGCAAGGTCCAGCCGCTTCCAAGGAAACTCGAGGTCGTCGTTCGCAACGGCCTTGGCGGGTACAGGGGCCGGTGCGCGAGCGCTTTCCGCCGCTGGAGGCTGGCGGGCACTCTGCATCGCAGTAAGCCGGGTGGTTGGCGCCGGTCGCGGCACCGATTCCTTCATTTGCGGCGGTGCCACTGTGGCACGTGGACGTGCCGGTGACCCGGGCACCGTTGTCGGCATGAGCTTCCCGAGCCACGGGCGACTTGTCGTCGTGTTGGATGCGTTGCTCCCAACCACAATCTCTGCGTTCGGGGCGGCCATGGGCACGAGAGCTGCGCCACTTTGACTCGACGAGCTCGATCCCGACGAGCCATCAGACAAGCCAGAGCTGGCCTCGGACGAGCTCGCACTCGGTGCTTGCATGGCTTCAAAGCGACTCTGGGGTGTTGGCGCGAATGACGTAGGAGCCGTCGCCTGCGCCGGGGTTGGCTTGGCTGCCGCTGCGGAACTCGGCGGACTACGGGCGGCCTCGAAGGCTGGTGTCGCACGTGGCGCCACGGCTGGCGGCGGCGAAATGCTTGCCGGCGCGGGCGTTGGACGAGCCACACGAATGATCTCGGACGACAGCTTGGTCGTATTCACGCCCAGGTTGAAGCCAGGAAGGCCGGGGAACCCTTGCCCTAGCGCGCCGCCAACCACGATACTGGCGAGCAGAGCGCAGAGAGAGTAATATCGCATCGTGTTGTCGGACCGGGTAGGTTGGTATATGTGAGTATGGACGCCAAGTGCGACCTGCCACCGATGTTGCCGTAGGCGGGCCAGCCCAGAGACGAGCCATCGTGGTATCTTGGTTCGTGACATTACACAAAAAAAGTGTTAATTTACACTATTTCATGCTCCCGAACGTTCTGTGTTCCTTGTGGTGGCTTTTTGCAGCGTCCGATTGGCTAAAAAGAGATAGGTCCTGGGTTGCGATTGGGTGGGAAATTCCTACGGGCACTAAGAACTTGGCGATCTTTCAGCATTCTTGGTTTCAACGGGCTCAGCACAATAAGATGGCCCAGTCGTCGTCGTCGGCGCCCCGGAACCTCTCGCGGCAGGACTTCAAGCACGCCAAGCGCATCGTCATCAAGATGGGCACGAGCGTCGTGTCATCGAACGGCGAAGCGGCGCTGGGCCGCGTGGCGTCGATCGTCGAGCAAATCTCAATGCTCAAGCGGCAAGGCAAGGAGGTGCTGCTCGTGACCTCGGGCTCGATCGGCGTCGGGCGCAAGAAGCTGCAGAAACAAATCCTTCTCTCGTCATCGCTGCGCATGCACGTGCAAGGCGACAGCAACATGAACCGCATGCTGGAGAAGAAGAAGGGCGCAATGGCGGCCGCGGGCCAAGTCGGCCTCATGTCGCTCTACGAGACGCTCTTTTCGCTCTACGACGTGGCCTGTTCGCAGGTACAGCGCCCATGCGTCATTTTTGGCCGGTGCGTCATGCGCACATATCTTGTAGGTGCTCGTGACCGAGTCGGACTTCAAGACGAAGGAGCACCGCGCCAACATTCGCGACACGCTGCTCCATTTGCTGGACCTCGACGTGATCCCGATCGTCAACGAGAACGACGCGGTGAGCGCCGGCGTCTATCGCGAAGGCCAGTCGGTGTTTACCGACAATGACTCACTCGCCGCGCTTGTCGCAAGCGAGATCCAAGCCAACTTGCTCATTCTGCTCACGGACGTCGACGGTCTCTACGACAAGCCGCCGAGCGAGCCAAACGCCAAGGTCATTTCGATTTTTGCGCCCGAGCAACCCGGTCAATTTGTCATTGGTACGCAGTGGTATGAATGACGGCGCAGGCAGCTCATAGGCTGGTCGCTTAGGTGAAAAATCATCGGTCGGCCGCGGTGGCATGGGCGCCAAGATCCAATCGGCCCAGGGCGCGGTCGACAGTGGCGTCAACGCCGTCGTGATTGCAAGCGGCTTCAAGTATGGCGTGCTGGACGCGATCATGAAAGGCGCGAACCTCGGGACGCTCTTTGTGCCGTACCCGGAGCTTCTCCTCGAGCACAAGGCGTCGGCCGAGGACTTGGCGATTGCGGCGCGCGAAGGGAGTCGCGCGCTTCAAGCGCTCTCGTCGTCGGACCGCGCTCAGATTCTGCGGCGCATTGCCGCGTCGCTCCTAGAACACGCCGATGCGATTTTGCAAGCCAACCAACTCGACTTGAACGACGCCAACAATGTGGACGTGGCCTTGCGCGCGCGTCTCAAGCTCACTAAGCCGAAGCTCGAAACCCTCGCCAAGGGCATTTGCGCGATTGCCGACCAGCCCGAGCCCGTTGGCCGCGTGCTCTCGACCATGGAGATTGCCCACGGCTTGGTGCTCGAGCAGCTCACGTGCCCCATTGGCGTGCTTTTGATTGTGTTTGAGTCGCGCCCCGACTCGCTGCCGCAGATTGCAGCGCTAGCGCTCCGCAGCGGCAACGGCCTGCTGCTCAAGGGCGGCAAGGAGGCCAGTCGCAGCAACCACATGTTGCACGCGCTCATTTGCGACGCGATCGAGTCGGAAACCAAGGGCCGCGTGCCCCGGGGCGTGCTCGGGCTCGTTGCGACGCGCGACGACGTCTCGGAGCTTTTGCAGCTGGACCACGTGATTGATTTGTGCATTCCGCGCGGCTCGAACGCGCTCGTGACGTTTATCAAGAAGCACACGCGGATCCCGGTGCTCGGCCATGCCGAGGGCGTCTGCCACATGTACATTGCGGCCGGCGCCAGCATGGACAAGGCGCGCGCGCTCGTGCTCGACGCCAAGACGGACTACCCGGCCGCCTGCAACGCGCTCGAGACGCTGCTTGTTGATGTATCGCACGTCGAGTCGGGCGCAGTGCACCACCTCGTCGAGGCGCTCCACGATGCCGGCGTCAAGGTGAATCTGGGCCCGGACGCGGTCCGACGCAACTTGGTGCCGGGCGCCGAGCCCGCGCCGTCGCTCTCGCACGAGTATGGCAGCTTGGCGCTGACGCTCGAAGTCATTTCGACCGGCGTCGACGGCGCAATTGCGCACATCAATGCGCACTCGAGCGGCCACACGGACACCATTGTGACGGACGACGTGGCCGAAGCCGAACGGTTCCTCAACGGCGTCGACAGCGCGTGCGTGTTTCACAATGCGAGCAACCGGTTTGCCGACGGCTTTCGGTTTGGGCTTGGCGCCGAGGTTGGCATTTCGACCGGGCGCATTCACGCCCGCGGCCCCGTCGGCGTCGAAGGCCTCTTGACGACCAAGTGGAAGCTCCGGTCCCAGTCGGTCCACACGGTCACTGCGTTTGCAAATGGCCACGCAACGTATACGCACAAGCGTCTAAGCAAGTTGTAGACTGAAAGTAAAGAGCCAGTTTTGTACATTTTCGCAAGCGTCCGTGGCAGAAGCCAAGCGGACCCTAGCCCCATAAGAGTGACGCGTCCACCTGTAGCCCCATAAGAGTGACGCACCTCGAGACGACCGCAAGCCATCAGCGAATCGACTCGAGTTCTGCTGACACGGGACGACCGACACACTGCTGTGTGAGTGCGAGGGTAGGTGCGCGAGACGGATCAACCTGACCGGTGTGGTTAGGGGTCGGGTGAAAAGCGCACCGGTTCAGACGGGTTGTGCTCATTTCTTGACCCAAGTTTCTCGCACAGCTGAACCTGCTGCGGTGCGAGTGTGTGGCAAGCGCTTGTTGCAGGAGACGGGAGAACCTAGTCTATCTAATCTCGGAATGATGCTGATCCTCAGATTGCATGGGTAAAGTGGGAAGAATCAAAAATACGGATAGAATCAACGATAAATAAACACGCAAAGAGGACGCTAAAAGGTCATCTCGCGGGGAAGTGGCTTCCCAGTGGCATCGAGAGCGGGTTCCGACGCCCGCGCTGCCATGATCGAGAGGCGCATCTCGTACGTCTCGGGAGGGTGGTCCAAGAGGCTTGGGACACGGAGCGCGACGCCGCCGTAGCTCCCGCGGTGCGTCGTGTCGACGCTGATGGACCCGCGCGAGCTCTCAAACACGAGCGACGACCGCTGAACCGGCGACGCTTCGACGATCGCTGAGGGGTTGGCGTCCACGAGCTGCGACAAGCGCTGGGAGCCGAGGAGCGTCGACTCGAGGCGTGTGATCGACGCTTCAATCGCGTCGTCGAACGGCGTCCAGATCGGCGGCGACCCACTCGGGCTTTTTTCGTTGCTCATCGTCGCCAGACGGTGCTTGGCGTGCATGCCGAGCATGATGCAGGCGCCGAGCAGTCCGACGGCGGCGATGACACCACCAACGACACCGAGGACACCGCCACCGACACCTTTTGGCTCCATAGATGGACTCGCCGGACTTGGCACTGGCGTGGCCACGCTCTCTTGCGGTTTGAAAATCGGAGCAGTTGTTGGGTTCGACGGCAAGGCCACGATTGGACGCGTTCCGATGGGAGCCATTTTGGGCGGCGCTTCCGTGACCGAGAGCGGTGCGATCGAGGGAGTCGCCTCGACGGCGACTATAGCAGCATCGGTCGTTGGGGCTGCCGACCACGGCGTCGGCGTTACTGTTCGCAAAAGCGCCGTCATCACCGGCGGGGTCGTTCCTGGTGTGCTCGTTGGTGCGGCTGGCGGTGGCGACGGTGCTGGCACCGTCGTTGCAACAACCGTCGTGTTGGGAAAGGTGATGGTCTGGGCGAAAGCGGCATGGGCGAGCGGGACGAGCAAGCCCAGTCGCATGTTGCTCGAAGGAGGCAATTGTGAGACTGTTCCTATCACGACTGGGATCGCACCGCTTCAACTTCGTCGATCCACGCGTTTGGTTACCATTCAATCTTAAATTGTGCGTATCTGGTTAGTAGCCCGACTATTAGGAACAAAAGATAACCGGGAGTGATCTTTGCAAGATGGATTCAAATGAAACGTCTCGTTTGACCTGCAGCTTGGGAGTTCGAATACAAACGAACAATGCAGTTGCAACTTTCTCGTTGGCAAATGCGCAACGAATAAAAAAGCCGCGGGAACCTGAGCTCATTTTTCGATTGACGAGCGAGCGTCCGAGGCGGCGGTCCCCGTTCGGTTGTATTTGCCCGTGCTCTCCTCTGTCCAACAAAGATGGAAGACAGCTCAGTGCGCTACAGTGTACACTGGCGCTATCAGCCGCGACTATCAGCAAGCAAGGTTGTGCCAATGCTGCTTGGAAGCATTAACGTTTAACTGTTGCGACCGTGCGCACACATACAAAAAAGAGTACACCGGTCGAGTAACCTCGTCATTGACACAGCCCACGCAAGCGAGAATTCGGCCCACCAGACAAGCAAGCATCAAAATGGTCGTGGATCACGTGCTTCGTCCCACAAAGAATAAAGCAAAAAGCAAAAGCAAATATCCCCAAATTCATTTGCAAATGACACAAGATTGATGGCATCCTGACGCAATGTCGAGCGATCCGCATCACGCCCTTCTTGATGATAAACGTCGTCGCGTTACATGATACTCTGTGCCTTCCGGTGGAGACAACAACATTGTATCTTGTGACGTGGGGACGTGAGACTGTGCAGCACACCACGCACTAAACAACACCTACCCACGCTACTTGCTGATCGATCCCATACATTCCTTTAAAAGTGTTGGTGCATCGTAAACATGCTTTGGTGATATCAAGTCCCCAGGATTTTGCCGCGGTTCGAGCCCTGCGATCGCCGTGGTTCGACTCGTTAAAAGGCGATAGACTTGCCGCTGTAACTGGTGCCGCAAGCACGAGCGACATGCCAGAGCCTGTCAGCGCAATGTCTATATGGTCCGAACCTTTGGAGGTCTTGCTTGTATACTTTCTCTGGCGGCGCAATCACCGACTGGGGCACCAAAAAGTTACGGTCGTCCTGGGGTAATCCCATAGGGTAGTTTATTCTGCATGAATCGACGCGTGCGATCTGTGCAGTCGGTTATCATCTCCGAAACTGCACATGCGACCACCGTCATCCATGGTGCGCTGACAAAGTCAAACATCAAACGGCTTCTGATCTACTACCGGGGCACATGCCGGGGTACTGCTGCGGTCGTCGCGTCGTCTGAGACTGGTCACATGGGTCGTTTATGTCGGCGGCAGCGATAGGCGGTGGGTGGTGGTTGCCGCGCACTTCTACGCTACGCGATGCACACGATGCATGACGCATCGCAGCTCGTCGTAGGGATAACGTGGTGCAACGTACCGGGTGGAGCTAAAAACACGCCCCTTGCAGTGGTCGAGTATCTTCTTGACCGCGCCCCGCGACCGATTTGATAACGATCCCGATCGCTCGACAAAGATCGCGTCGGGCGTCGCCGTTGCCGGTGCTTGGTGCCGCCTGGGTACCTCATCGAGGTGAAAGCCACCCAACGCATATCGGTGGCGCCGCGACCAGCGAAAGCGCATCCCTGTCTTTGTTGCCCGTGGGCCTCAACAGGTCAAGTCGACTTCTTTAAGGCAATCGTTTCGTGCGCAGCCAATCACATGGTGTCTTTTGGTATCTGACGGCTGCGACCCATTGCAGTTACGGGATTAATCCCAGCCTCGTTCATGTCGCACCATATCAATTCGCTGACATGAGTACGCTGACAAGGCAGCCATTGGCTTGCGGCTCATTTCCACATTCGCCATGACCTGCGCGCCCGAGCCTGTTCGGCCGCTTGCGGTCGCACTCGTGCTCTGCGTCTTGCTCTCCGACATTCTCTTTGCCGGCCTCATCTTTGGCTGGGCACCGCTGCTCCTCCTGCTGCAAGAAGAGGACCAGTACGGCGAGGTGTGCACGACGCGCGACGCCAACGGCCGGTGCGCCGACCAGGACGCGCGACTCAACATGATGTACGCGATCGCAACCTTTGCCGTCAACGTCATCTCGCTGCCCGTCGGCACCATGCTCGACTTTGTGGGCCCGAAGCGCGCCATCATGGTCGCCGCTTGCCTCGAGATTCCGGGCCTTGTGCTCCTTGGCCTCGCCGACTCCAAGTCGTTTGACGTGTTTGTGCCCGCGTACTTGCTGCTCGCGATGGGCGGCTGCATCACGATGATGGCGTCGTACCCTGCGAGCTTTCTCATTTTGTCGCACCAAACGACGATCCTGGCGAGCATTAGCTGCCTCTTTGACAGCTCGAGCGCGATTTTCCTCGTGCTCTACACGATCCACGAGACCGTCGGCTGGTCGCGCGACAGCCTCTTCATTGGCTACGGCGTGCTCAGCGTCCTAGTCTACATTGCGCTCATTGGCCTTTGGCACGTCAACGAAGCGTACCTTCCGACGAGCGAGCCCGTGTTGGATGAAATCGCGGCCGAGCGCTCGACGGTCGCCTCGCCGCTGCTCGAAAACGCTAGCCACGCGTACGGCAGTGTCGAGACCAAGGAGCTTTTGCCGCGCATCGAGGTGCGACCTGCATTCGAGCAGGAAGCGCTCTGCGACTACCCGCTCTCCAAGCAAGTCCGGACGTTCGAGTTTGCCTTCATCTTGGTCTTTACGAGTCTCCACATATTGCGCGCCAACTTTTACATTGGCACGACCAACAACTTGCTTGAAAACTATGGCGACGCGGGCCACGGCTACATGTACACGAAAATCTTTGGCTTTGTGCTGCCCATGGGCTTTCTCTTTGTACCGGGCATCGACTACTTTGTCGACAAGAAGGGCCTCCCGATCTCGCTCCATTTCACAACGTGCTTGGGCCTCGCGTCCAACCTCCTCGCGCTCCTCCCAATCTTGCCGCTCCAGTCGCTCGTGTTTTTCATCTTTACGGGCTTCCGTGCCTTCTTGTATGCGGTCATCGCGGCCTTTGCAGCCAAGATCTTTGGCCTCGCCAACCTCGGCACGATCGTCGGCCTCATCTTTACGTCCGGCTCGCTCGTTGGGCTGCTGCAAATCCCCGCCGTTGCCTACTCGCTCGACATCAACGACTTGGCGCCCATGTACATTGTGTCGGCCCTCCTCGCGCTTGTGCTCGTGCCGCTCACTGAGGTGTACCGCCGCCGCGCGGCCGCGCGGGCCCGCCGCCACCTCGTCGCGTCCGAGTCGCCGTTTATGGACATGAAGGGCATGCAGTACCGCCGCTCGCCGTGCTTGCCGTCGCCGGCCGCGCGCAGTGGCCGCCGCCAGTCGCATCGCGACGTCGACGTGTAATAGATCCTAGACGCTTTCTTCTATTCCTACAAATATTGTGTGCGTTGTGTTCTTAAGACGACGCAATTTCGAGTCTCCTGCGCTACGCAATATACCGGTGTGGGCGACGAAGGGCTGCTCGTCGAGACTGGAGGCTGCTACCTGCAATTGCATACGATGCTGGCTCTGTAAGGCCTGGCATGGACAAGTGGAGATGCTCTAGATATGCGTTGTCTGTGTGCCGATAGCGCTGCTGGTGATCCTTACAGTCGCCTGCTACACGCGCAATAGGACCGTGTCTCACAGAGCTACAGCACTGTCCATCGTGAGTGCAACACCAGAATGGAGGCGGTGTGCCCTTGTTGCTGAAGGCGGTCGCTGCGACCTCGATGGAGCCCGAGGTATATGGAGGAACAGTGTACATGTAGAGTTGGTATTGTGTTGGTATTGTGAGGATAAATCTGTCGTGGTCGACGCGCACCTTCGATTGGCGCGCGTCGCCGCCACGTATACATAGGATGATTAGGCGACGCGCCTTAGAGCTCGGCGGTGCGTGCGCGGAAGAGGCGCGGCGGGGTCGTCGTCGTGACGCTGTGGTGCGCGCGCGGTGGCAGCGTCGGCTGCGGCAGGAACGCCGGTGCCGAAGCAGGCACGGTTGTCGATCGCGTGAGCGGCGGCGCGGGCAGTATGACTTCGGCAAAGTTGTGTTTGTTGAGCTTTGGCAGCGTCCCGACCGTCTGCGACCGCGTCGGGCGGTTTACGATGAGGAGCGGGCACCCGAGCGTCGCCTGGACGTTCTCGAGCTTGCGCATGACGCGCGAGGTCTTGGGCTTGGGCGCATCCGGCGTCGGCGAGCAGTAGCGCAGCGCGAGCGTCTCGCGGTGGAGGTCCGGCGCCATCTCGACTCTTCAATAAAGTTGACAACTGGCGTTCGGCGGCGATTTCGAGGGTAAAGGTCGAACACCAATTAAAACCATATGGTGGAAGATCGCCGCGCGGCATGGAGAACGCATCGCGCCCGATCCACACGTTCCGTCTGCCTCTCCGCGGCCATTCGCACAGATCGTCCAAGTACCAGGTCGACGGCGTGGGCCTCGCGACGCACTGTTGAAGCATGTTCTCAACGCCGCGGTGATGCATGTCTTTGGCGTCGGCACGGGCATGGACGGGCGCGGTGCGTCGAACGGGTGGAGTACTATCTAAGCGAATTCGGCCCACGAGACAGACCGCGACGATGGAGACAGCCTGGACGCTTTGCTTTTGGCTCGTGGCATTCGTAGTACTACTCCAGTTCTATTGGCAGGCTCGCAGTCCTCGCCGCAGCTGAGCCTGGCAGTAGCTGCAGCGGAGAGCTCTGGAGCTTCTGGGGCTCACATCTCACCACGGGTTGCTACGGACTTCCGGAGATCGTCACGCATTTGGCTGTGCTTGGTGAATACCCGTTGAAGAGCGCCCACCTGGTGGTTTGGTTGACAATTACTGCAGAAATGAGAGCGGGATCGAGGGCTGAACGTCCAATGCTGCAGTGCATGACAAGGGTAGCCTCGAACTGATGCCACTGCAGCTGAATCACAGCGCGGAAGGTGTTCAAAAGGCTGCTGCAGAACATCATCGGCTTTCTCAGCAAGATGCCATGATAGGCACACACTATTACAGTATTTATGAATTTTATACACTCTATTTTAGAATGCTGAGATATACTGTGACGATGCACCTGGAAGTTCACTGTTCCCCCAAGATGCAACTACGCAGCCGAGCCGTTGCCGAGTCCAAGCACATTGTGCGCACCGTGCGCTCGCCGCGGTTCGCGAGCTCCAAGCGCGGAAGCGAGGCTGCGCCAAAGCTAGAGCCTAGCGCGACCAAGGTACACGTCAAGCGCGAGCCGCTGATCAAAGCGGAGCCCGAACCTCCAACGACGCCCAAGACGCCAACGACGCGGTCCAAGCGCAAGGCCAAGGTCGAGCCATTACTAGCAGACGAAGCAATCCCTCTCGAGAAGCTTGGGATTCATGACGATGTGGCCAAGCCGCCCGATGGCGATGTCAAGGTCAAGAAGCAGAAGGCCGAGCGCGCAAACTGGGAGCAAGTGTGGGACGGCATTGCGTTCATGCGCGCCGAGCGCACGGCTGCTGTCGACAACCAAGGTTGCGAGGTACTTGCTTTGATACCATTCTCCGCTGATGTCCTTTGTCTCGCCTAGTCGTTCAACGACCCGTCGCTGGCCCCTCCTCTTCGCCGCTTTCATGTGCTCGTGGCATCCATGCTAAGCAGCCAAACCAAAGATCCGGTCACGGCTGCCGCCATGGAGCGTCTCAAGAAGCACGGTACTACCAATTCTGCTCCTTTGATCGATGGCGACTCACGCATGCACAGGGCTCACGGTGGCCAACATCCTCGCCACCGACGGCAACGAGCTCGCACAGCTCTTACGCCCCGTGGGCTTCTTCAACAACAAGGCCACGTACCTCCACAAGACTTGTAAGCGCATCGTGATGCCATATGCTCAAGCACGAGTAGGCGCCATTCTGCAGGACAAATACGACTCGGACATTCCGCCAACGTTTGACGAACTCATGGCGCTACCCGGCGTCGGGCCCAAAATGGCCCATTTGACCATGTCGGCTGCCTGGGAAAAGTACGCAAGTCGGTAGTCAACTCGGGATGACCCATGGCGATAGGACCGTCGGTATCTGCGTGGACGTGCACGTGCATCGCATCTCGAACCGCCTCGGGTGGGTCAAAACGTGGAACAAGCAAAACCCCAAGAGCCAAGACCCCGAAAAGACGCGCAAGGTACTCGGACGATCTCATAGCGCACGCTCAAAAGAGCTGTAGGAGCTCGAAGACTGGCTTCCGTACGACAAATGGAACCCTGTGAATGCGATGCTCGTCGGGTTTGGCCAAGAGGTCTGTCATCCACTGAACCCGCGCTGCGACGTCTGCACCGTCTCGCACTTGTGCCCGTCGGCGTTCAAAAAGGTGTCCCCGTGAGAGCCCCTGTTGATACATTGATACTGCAAAAAGCGAAAACAAGGGATTTAAATACAGACCGCGGCAAAGACCGCCGCGACCGCGAGGGACGCGCCGGTTTGAACGCGCCCCGTCGTGATCGCAGCCTTGGTGTTGGCGAGCTCTTGGGCTTCGGCGCTGAGCGCAAAGCAGATGACGCACGGCTTGATGGTCTGGCGCATGAGCGTCGAGATCTGCTCGAGCGAGAGGTACCGCGTCTGGATGCCGTTGATCGACTTGAGTTCAAAAAACGAGTTGACGCCAGCGCGCTCGAGGACGCCGTTGGCGGGCACGGCCTTGACGAGCGGCGGCGGCGGCGGCGCAATGAACTCGAGCGACTGCGTGCGGCCGGCTTCGTGGCCAATCTTGAGCTCGCGCATCGCAAAGTCAAAGTTGCGCTCCCATACCGATTGACCGTTCACGCTCAGAAGAATGTAGCCCGGCGCCACGTCGTGTTCCTTGCGCGACGTGCGCTTGACTACGACCTTGCGCGTCGCTTGCTCAATGCCAAAGGTAATGCCCACGGAGCCTTCGCGCCACAGGATCATAATGGGCTTGAGCTCCTTGAGGCGCGGGCGCTGCAGCTCGAGGCCAAGCGGCTCGCCGCACCAGTTGTACTCGACGTGCGTCGGATCGTCGCCGTCGCCAAGGAAGAACGTCGAGCAGTTTGCCTCACGCCGAGGTGCCGGCGCGGGTGCCGGCGCGGGTGCTGGCGCAACCGGCGCGCCCTCGAGCTCTGGCGAGTTGGAGCGCGAGAGTGGCATACGCGGGGAAGTGATTGGAGACGTCGCCATGCTCTAGTCGTACGAGGTCGTAGCGATCGGGCAACCGTGTTTTTGAAAATAGAACGTGGGCGACGGCGCTGACAAACGAGTGCGGGTCCTACCAAATACAATCGAACGTTGCGTCGCGATCAAATTGTTCTTTGTATTTCAGCATCTTCCACTTGTGTATTGTATGCACAGTAGAAAAACATATTAATATTGTACGGGGGGTGGCCTTTTTGCGTAATGGGGGGTCCCATCGACGGCGAGTTCTGCCCGTGAGTAACTTGGTGCTCTTGAAGAAAGGCGGCGGATGCAAGTGGCGTGGCACGAGCGCGAGAAACGAAGGACCTGAAATCTCCGTTTGTGCAGTCTCGACTGGCGTCATATTCGAGGCAGGCGGCCATGCACGTAAGCCTGCGTGTTGTTAATGCGGCGATTCCGAGCTCGTCCTGGCTTTATTGGCTGGAGGAACCGACGAGGCATCTCGCCATACGCAAACATACAGCGAGTCGATGAGATGCGCAGTGCAATCGCGACACGCAGCAAAGCGTTCTCACCCGATCGTAGTAAGCTTACAAGAGCTGGCGCGGAATGAAGTCGAGCGACATCTTTTGCGTCGCCATCGGCCGAGGCGTGTGCTGGACCGACGTTCGATTTGGGCGGTCGTGTCGTCGTTCAAGAGGCGCTGTGAGACAGCCATCGAAGTCCGTATTGTGTCGAAAGATTCAGAGCTGTTGGATTGACGGTTGAATCTTAACTCTATGATTTGATTGGTTGCTCGGATGCATTGCGTTCTTGTGATTGGCTGTCACTTGATACTTTGAGGTGGGACGCTCGCCACACACGCGTTTTGCGACCAAAGATGCGTTGTCTGCGCCGATACGGCAGTGTAATCTGTGCCAATGGCGTCGACTGGCAGTGCGTCGACGACATGGAGCCGATCGCGTAAGCTTGCAGAGACCTTGCGCTCTTCTGGAGCGTTCGGCTTGGAATATGGCGGAAATCGACAAGGTGCTTGCGCACCTCAACACGCCATCTCTGCTGTACAAGTCTAGATTAGCTTGAGCTTTCACAAGTAGTAGGAAGTACATCGATGGAACTCTGGTGTCATGACAACATATTTTGGTCGAGTTGGCGGGAACCTCCGAGACGTCGCCGTGTCGTCTCAACTCTAGCCGGTTAGATTACGTTAACCGACTATAGTCTCGACTTTCGAATAACGGTTACCAACCGCTTGTAAACCGTGCCATAGATTTTTGACACGAAGCTGCGTCATGGCTCCGTGCGGCTGCTGTTCAACGACGATGGCCGACTATGTGCTCTACGCTCTCGCTCTGGCCGCGCTCTGGCTCATCTATGGCGGCTTTATCCGCTCGCTGCCTGCGTCGGCGCCTCGCCATCCGCGCAAGGTGGCCTTTCTGCATCCCGACCTCGGGATTGGCGGCGCCGAAAACCTCATCGTGAACGCCGCCGTCGCGCTGCAGTCCAAAGGCTACGTCGTGCACCTCTTCACAGCGCACCACGACAAGGGTCATTGCTTTGAGGAGACGCGTGGCGACGGCCCACTCGCGCGCTTCGTCGTAGTGTATGGCGACTGGCTGCCGCGGACGATCCTCGGGCGCATGTACGCCGCGTGCGCGTTTGTCCGCATGCTGTACATTACGCTGCGACTGGCGCTGCAGCAGTGGGACGCCGACGTCTTCATCGTCGACCAAGTCGCGCTGCCCGTGCCGTTTCTGCGCGCGTTCTTGGGGCGCCCCGTGTACTTTTACGGGCACTACCCCGACAAGCTCCTCTGCACGGATCGTTCGTCGCCCATCAAGCAGCTGTACCGGTGGCCGCTCGACAAGCTCGAGGAAGTCACGACCTGTAGAACGCGCGCGCTTTGCACTTTGTCTCATGTCGTCCTCGGTAGATGCGGCCGACACGATCGTCGTCAATAGCAAATTCACGGCGTCCGTCTTCCAAAGTGCGTTCCCATCCTTGGCGTCGCGGCAGCTGAGCATTCTGTACCCGCCCGTCAACCTCGCCGACTTTGCGTCCGCGCCGCCGCCACATAGCGACGCGCAGCTGCAGTCGTTGCTCGCCCACAAGTGCCTCTTTGTCTCGCTCAACCGGTTTGAGCGCAAGAAGAACATTGCGCTCGCACTGGACGCGCTCGTCGCGCTGCGCACCCGCATCGAAGCAAACGTCTTTGCCTCAGTGCACCTCGTGATCGCCGGCGGGTACGACCCGCTCAACGTCGAGAACGCCGAGCATCTCCGCGAGCTTCAGGCGCACGTGGCCGCGCACGACTTGGCGTCGCATGTGACCTTTTTGACGTCGATTTCGAATGCGACCAAGCTCCACCTGCTCTTGCAAGCGCGCGCGATCCTGTATACGCCGAGCTTTGAACACTTTGGCATCGTGCCGGTGGAGGCCATGGCCTGCGGCACCCCGATCGTCGCCGCCAACACGGGCGGGCCGCTCGAGTCGATCGTGCACGGCGTCACGGGCTTTCACTGCGCGCCGACGGGCGAAGCGTGGGGTGCTGTGCTCGCGATGCTGGTCGAAAATGCCAACGGTCTATGCGCTACCCTCGGTGCTGCGGGCAAGCAGCGGGCGGCCGACCTCTTCTCGCTCGACGCGTTTGCCGAGACGCTGGACCGGGACATGCAAGCGCTCGCCGGCAAGTCCAAGACCAACTAAGATTTGTCACCTCTGGTCGTCGTTGTCGTGTGAAAGTGAGAATGAGCATGCTGTCGGTCATGCGATCCGAGCGTGTTGGTCGACACACAACGCTCATGGTAGTCGGGTGTTGATAGCATCTTATTGGATGGCACAGAGGCCGCAGAAATGACACGACCGCGTCGACGCAGTCGCGTGCGCCGACTCGTCCTCTTTGCACTGTGCGACGTATTTCTGCAGCATGGGCGCGTTCTCGTAATAGTGCTTGCTCTCGAAGCGCACCTCTTTAATGCGGTCCGAGTTCATGAGCTCCTGCACGGGCACCGTGCCATAGTCCTTGTAGCGTTCCTGCATGAAACAAAAAATCAATAAATAATTCGAGGAAAATGAGTTGAGGACCTTGGGGTTCACGGGCGGCAGCTTGAGGTACGTGCAGATCGAGTTGCACCGGTGCGAGTGCAAAAACTTCTGAAACCCGAGTGCGCCGAGGTTGCCTTTCCCAAAATCGTGGCCGTTGAGTGTGTGAATCTACGTTTCAGCTTGATACGTTGATAATATACAATGGATGACTACCTGTGGGTCGGTGTACCGGTCGCCGACGCCTTGGATGTCGACGGCGAGGAGCTCGTGGTTGGACACTTCGTATGTAAAGTGCGAAAAGGCCTGCGGCGTGTTGCGCTCTTCGTCGCTGACGCTACCAAAATTGTTGTTGTGCTTGCGGTACTCGCCGGGGATGTAGCGCTCGACGGCGCAGAGCGCGCCGCTCCTACAACATGGCATTTCAATCACGAGCACACTCCTAGTCGCTCGATGTACCGCTGCTTGAGCTCGAGGACCCACGCTTCGATGAACTCGACGCGCTTGGGCGGCTTGTACTCGTTGTACATATTCGCGTAGTGGGCGCAGTGGGCTTGGAGCTCAATGTCGCGAAAGTACGTCTCTGGGTCCTCGTCTGGGTCGATCGCGACCTTGGCGACATACGTGGTCGCGGCTTCGGTGATGTCTTGGAGATGGTACACGAGCCGGAGACTGCCCTTTGCGAACGGCGTCTCGTCCAGCACGATCGTCACCTAGACGAGGAGGATGCGTGAGCTCGTCATCGAGGTTGGAGACGTTAAAAGCTCTACCTTGGAGGTTTCCCATTGCCGCGTTGTATAGTTGAACGTGTGTCGAATCGCGTCTTCGGGGACGAGGCCGCCAAAGTTGGGCGGGTGCGCGACGATGAGCGGGAGGCCCGCGCCGGGCTGCAGCGCGCCCCGGCCGCCTATCCGGCGCGGGTACGTGAGCTCGTCGATGATAGCTTTCTTCCGCCGCTGGAACTCGTCTTCGTCAATGAAGCCTTGGTCGCGCAGCACCGAGAGCGTCGCAATGCGCGACACGACGCTGTTGTCGTCGCTCGACGCCGTCGGCGCAATCTCGGTTGGCGTGACCGTCGACCACACCATGGTCTCGTCGATCGACCGCTGGTGCGTGCGCAGCACCGTGGCTTGGAGGCAGGGTACCTCGTCGACGGTAGCGGCCTCGCCCGCGTCCTGCATCGGCTCGACGGGCGCGCCAATGTCGGCGGGGAACGTGTTCATCTTCATGGCCTGGTTCTCGGCCGTGCGCTGGCCCGAGATGCTGTACATGTGGGCGCTCGAGCTTCGCAGGCGGTTCAACGCTCCCTTCTCCATCGCCCGCTTCTCTGCGGTACTACGCACCCGTCGTCTTGCTGTCGCTAGCCAGCTTGCCCTAGGGCAGCAAGATACTTGATGCTTCGAACTTCGCCTCGAAGCGTAGTCCAGTATACAAACGCCAAGAGCCACCCTTTTTGGCACCAATCGTAGACGCTACCAGCCACTAATTGCACGCAACCGACCGCAGCCGCCACCGCCATTGCGCAGCTGCGGTGCGGCGGGTTGACCCAAGACGGCTCGTGTCGATCTCCTCGCAGTCAAAATGACGACATGTGGGAGAGGGATTTGATGGGAAATCCTGAAGATGGGCAGCTCTTGGCGCGCTATGCATGCTTAGCGCCATATATATTGGCTGGAGCGCATTTGGTCGGGTTGTAGAATAGCTACACGACACTTGTCTATGGCTTGTACGGACAACCTCACAACCCTGGTCGAAGCGCGACAGAGCCTCGTGTGGTTCGCTGCCTCGGCTGCTCGTGGGCGGCAGATGCCAAGTTGAGTGTTTTATATATCACTTTTTGTTGGCCGCTTTCGATCACCTCTTTTTGGCAATTTGGTTCATTCACAACACGTTCGATCGATCGTTCGGCAGCCTTTCCATCGCGAACGAGCTCTTCGCAGATCCGGTGATGGCGTCAGGGCCTAAAGACAGGCCAACGGGCACTGTCTGAGCAATGGCGTCAACGACACCGCAGTGAACGCGTTCCGTCATGCACGCACTACCGGCACGTGGACAAGGACAGGCACGTAACGTGAAAGGGGCCTGCATGATGCTGCAGGCACCTTGGGGCGGGATTCGATTTCGACGCTTGAAGTTCAATCGCAGCTGCGCACAGCGCGACGCTTGTGGCAGCCGCTGAGGCCTGGCTCTGACGCCCTGATCTAACGTTAATGGATCCATTCGCTCGGAAGCGGAGGCTCGGGGTCGCCTCCACTCTCAACCTGTTACTTCAATGATCATTTCTTTAGCAAGCTAGCTGAGCGAGCTCCTTCTGTGTGCTGAGGCACAAGTCGATCAGATCCTTGCAGGGCTGAGATCAATAAGATCTCGCATTTGTGTCTGTTGGTGTGCCAGAAACAGAATACCGTCTTGAACGCGGCAAATGCCGCTTTTAAGAGCATACAGACACCAAGATATTTGAAAGTGCAATGTGATTGGCCGTGCACCATACAAGACGCCAACAACGACGATGGCCGGCGCGGAGAAGCAAAATGCCAACCCGACCGTGTACGCGAGCGCGACGGAGCGCCGGGTCGAGAAGGTGACGGACGAAGAGAGCGCGGACCCGTTCGATGCGCTCGAAGTCTTTGGTTCGTCGTCGCCTCGGAAGCGAAGAGCGCTGACCGTGCCATCGTAGAGATTCTGCGCCATCTCAACGACCCCGAGCACCCGCTGACGCTCGAGCAGCTCAAGGTCATGACGCTCGACAACATCCTCGTGGACAACGCAACAAGCCGCGTCAAGGTCCAGTTCACGCCCACCATCCCGCACTGCAGGTGATACGAGTCCTCTCGTCGATGCATCTTTGTCAACCGTCGATGCCTGTAGCATGGCCACGCTCATTGGCCTCTGCATTCGCGTCAAGCTGTTGCGCTCGCTGCCAAAGCGCTTCAAGGTCGACATTCGCATCACGCCGGGCACACACATTACCGAAGACGCCAGTACGTACCCTGCCTTGTCGATTCCAATCTTATTGCGGTGACTAGTCAACAAGCAGCTCAACGACAAGGAGCGCGTCGCGGCCGCGCTCGAGAACGCTCATTTGCTCAACGTCGTCAACAAGTGCATCGCCAACACCGATCTTTAAGCTCTGAATCTTATTGCATGCGACGAGTACTTTGTGGATGCTGCAGCAGTATGTCGGGCCGGCTCATCGCCCATTTTAGCCGCCAACCGATACCAACGGCTCGCCCAATATGGCACAAACTGCGGTCGCGCCAAATTTAGCTTTCGGGAGGCGACATATAAATCTGGTTGGGACACGGCATTTCTGAACGCGCCAAAAGGCCCCAAGATGCCCCGACCCCACGCGACCCGCAACGAGTCCGACAACTGGATTGTGGTCAACCCTCAGTACCAGTTGGTCGTGCACCCCCATCGCCGCCGCTATGTGCCAGTCGGCATCCTGGGCGGGATCACGGACGAGAGCATTGGGGCGATCTTGGGGTACCTCGATGGCGCGGCTCTTGCCGCCGTCGGCCAAGTGTGTCGCCAGCTTCGCGTCGCGGCGAGCGATGACGCGCACTGGCTGAGCACCTGTAGGGCCGAGTGGGGCATCGACCCGAGCCAATTGGCCCGGCTGCAGACGTCCGTCACGGGCAAGGACCTCTATCAATTTGCTCGCCAGAGTCTTCGACTGTACGACGCTGACTCCTACAAGGTTGCTAACTATTCTTGTAGACTGACAAAAGCCATGGTGGACGAGCAGTGCATGCATGCGATGCAGCGAACGTGGTGCTTGCCCAAGCAAGCGATGACGTCCATTGCCTACAACCGCGCCATGTTTCAGAGTCCGCTTGTCCCGTGCACGATGCCGAAACCCGTTTAAAGTCAATCCATATCCAAGTTAGTCGCACGACACAAGTGTTGCTCCCAGACGGGCAAGGGACTACGCAGGAAGCGCGGCCATGCAGCTGAAGTCCTCTTGGTTGTTGTCGACGTCACGCGAAGCACCGATGATATCGTTGTCGAGCCGGCGGGCGTGGTACTGGGCACGCTTGGCCTTGGCGCTGAGTCGTTTCTTCTGGCGATGCCGAGGCGCCTCGACGATCTGGGGGTCGTCCAGAATTCTCTTGTTGCCTTCCATGGCAGGGCTTGGTCCGGCACTTGGAGCAGACGCCGTATCGTTCTCAATCTTGCCAACAAACGATCGGTAATGCGCACTCGAGACGATCGACTGGTAGAGCGAGCTCGGTTCCATCTCCTGCTGCGTCGAGCTGCTGCCGTACGGAGGAAGTCGGAAGGCGTGGAGGTGCCGGTACTTTTCATTCGAGTAGTCGGTCCCGTTCTCGTGGTAGAAGCGCGTCATGTAGTCGCAGTGGAGGTGAGCGATGGTGAGGTAGGCACGGGCCTTCTCGTGGAGCGCCGGCGCCTTGGGATCGACACGGTCTTTTTCGACTTTGGCCTTGGTCGCCTGGACGAGCTGTAGGGACAGGTCGATGCGCCCGTATGTGTGGTGCGTGATGCTCCGGCGCAGGTCGGGCAAGGACATGGCCCGTCGACGGCGTGGGTGGTCTCGAGAGACGGCCCGCGCGACGCGGTAGATGGTATGCGTCTCGCTCTCGAGGGGAAGGCCCCAAAGGACGTCCTGCGTCACCGAGTTGACGTAGCAGGGCATGTTGGACGCGCTGTCGTGGTAGAGGACCCATGGGAGTCTGCGCAGGAAGGTAGGAAGAGGGGGACGAGGGTTGAGCCCACGGAAGAGATGCATGAAGATGGGCCAGTTACCCTTGCATGCTGTCGTCTTCCGCGACCGCCATGGCCTGCGCTTCCCGCGTCGTCGCCATGTTCCCTCGGTTCCTCGGCTCAAAAATGATTGTGAATCCATTCCAGATGTTCAAAGGTACTTATGTGAAAGATACGAAACCACCCACTAAAGTACGCACTGCATTCACTTGTCACTGAGGACTGGGGCTAGGTTTCACCCTACTGCTCCCAGCGCGTTCCAAGCGTGTAGTACTGTACAGCAATACAGTAGCTCGAAAAGCTACCAGTCTAACCCTTCTGATAATTGAGGGTTTCTTTGCGAGCGCTGCACGTCGGCGTTGGACACCCGAAGAGAAGTACTGGACAAGAAGGGGCGTAGGACACGTCCTGCCACCACGGCGTTGACCACCGACAGAGGCTGGTCGTCATACCCGCAATTAACGCGTCGACAACAGTATGGGCGCGTGTATGTCGGACGAGCCCATCCCTGTGCCGCTCCTTGTTGCGCCGTCAACGCCCATCACGGCCGTCGACCCGAGATTCGTTTTGAAGACACCAATGCGCCTGCACGCTCGCTATGACTGGTCCAACGAGGGACGACCTTTTTGCATCAAGGACGTTGCGACCGGTGCGCCCTACTTCATTGTCGACGGCGCGCTTGGGCCGTGTCACAACCGCAAGACGCTGCGTGACGCCAAGGGCGTCGAAGTCGCAGTGATGGACGAGCCGTGGACATCGGGCGGACGCCGTGACGTGTCGCGCATCAACAACAGCGGCGAGGCCACGTCCCTTGTCTTTAGCTTTGACACGACATTCTTCTTGGTCTGTACTGACGTCCGATGCGAATTCGTCGACTTGGTGACCAAGCAGCGTCATGAGCTGACGGGCTCGGGCAGTGTCGGGACTTGGAGCATGGTATTTCGCTGCGACGGCCACGTGATCGCGACATTCGAGATGGACGCGACGCTGAGCGACAAGTATTTCTTGCACGTCGCGGCCGGCGTCGACTTGGCGCTCATTGTTCTCTTGTGCGTTGGCGCGCAAGAGGCATCAGAGACAATATTTTCGTAAGAATATTTCAACATAAGACTATACCACCTTTTGCAGACAATTTCTAATGCGTTGCGTTTTCCTCTGTCAGATAGCTTTCCTCATCGGTGCGGACGCTCTAAAAACACCATCATTGGTGAATAGTATTCCATGTATTCATGCCCGCCCGCCCCGCAACTAAATTTCATTGACACATACATAAATATGTTCCTGGTCTACGTAGCTCAGTACTGGCTTATGGCCAGCAATCGAGGTACTTTCGAGCGTGCGGTTGAATTTCGAGTTTGATTATAGTGTTGTTGCCGAGCCTCTGAAATCCGACTTGTGTGGACAGTTGCGGCCACGTTGGACACAGCTGTTTGCGATAAACACCAACGTGTGACTCGACGCACCCAACACGAGCAGCAAGATACACTTTGTGGAAGGCTCACTTTTCAATTTGAAGCTTTGAACAACAAGAACAAGAACAACATGGGTGCGTGCATGTCGGACGAAAACGTTATCGCGACGCCACTCGTCGTGCCACCGACGCCCATCACGGCCGTGGACCCCAAGTTTGTCTTGCAGTGCCCGATGCGCCTCAACATCCGCCACAACGACTGGGTCAACTCGGGCGAGTTCCGTGTCAAGGACGCCGCAACGGGCATCCCGTACTCTTCTTGGTCGACGGCGCGTTCTGGTCGTTCCACAACCGCAAGCTGCTTCGTGACGCCTACGGCACCGAAGTTGCAACGATGGAAGAACGCTCGTTCTCGCTCGGTCATCGCGACGTTCTGCGAACCAACGGCCGCGGTGAGGCCACGTCGCACATTTTTGGTTTTGACGTGACCAACTTTTTTGGCTCTACGGACCTCACGTGCGAATTCGTCGACGTGATGACCAAGCAGCGTCATGTACTGACGGCCTCGGGCAGCGTCGGGTCCTGGAACATGGTCTTTCGTTGCGACGGCCACGCAATTGCAAAATTTGAAAGCGACTGGACACTGAGCGGCGACAAGTACATTGTGGACATCGCCCCCGGTGTCGACTTGGCGCTGATAGTGCTCTTGTGCGTCGGGGTGCAAGAGGCCTCCGAGTAGGCTGGGTACGATTTATGCTTGCATACATATTCCAATCCCTTTCTCCAATATAATCTATTTGATCTCTCCAAGATGCATCAAAAAGGTCTCAAGCACAAAGCGTATACTAGTACTCCGTACGTAGTATCATCTCAGGGCGGTGGCTCATGACGTGGCAAAACTACAGAAAGCACGAAATGCAAATCCTCTCACGACCCTTGAGCAACTTGTCGGTCCACGGAGAGATGTGGCCTTTCTTTGGGCTGCAGACTCGAACGCACCTACTGGATACAGACCAGAGATGCACGCGTACGAGCTGCACGTTGGAATGATCTTTTCACGCCCAAAACCTGCTCTTTTTCTATTTTCCAAGTGTCGGTTGCGTGCATCTCAAGGCGACACTGTTCGAGAGCTATGTATTTTGTGCAACCAAGTGTGGAAGTCAAGCGTGATGACGCGATCAGACGAGTACCTGCATTTCTTTTCATAAACGCGAGGTGCCGGGACGAGGAAATCAACGTCTCCACTGGAGCCGGGCCAGAGATTGCTTGCCAGAGTGGCTCGTTGCGATAGCGTGCTTCCTGCGTCAGCCCCCTGTCTGCTCGCTCGTTTCGATCATTTTTGTGGACGCCACGCCATCTTTGACCACAACGAGTAGTTTTCGCAGTCACGCTCTCGGTGATTCGTCTGCTCCTTGGTTGAAAATCAAATGCTGCACGTTGGACCGGATTTGGGTGGCAGTGGTGACAAGTCAGACGCACGCCTACCGTGTACACGCGCAAGTGGACAAGACCAGTTGGACACGGTGCCTGTTTGTCGTGTGCGTTTTACAAGTGAATCCATTTCCAGTTTGTCCACATCGATCAGTCAGCTCCATGGGTGCTTGCATGTCGGACTACGACCACTTGCAGCCAGTGGCACTCTTACCACCGAAAACGCCTATCACGGCCATGGACCCCAAGTTCGTCTTGGCCAAGCCCGTACGCCTCAAGATCCGCCACCGTCCCGACGCTGGCGAGTGCATTATCCGAGACGAGCTCACGGGCGCGCCGTACTTTATCATTGACGATTCATTTTGGTCAACGCACGACCGCAAGCTCCTGCGCGACGCGACCAGAGCCGAAATCGCAGCGATCGAGTCGCGAACGTTCACGCCCGGACGCAGCGACGTGCTGCGAACCAACGGCCACGGCAAGGCGACATCGTTTCTTCTTCGCTTCGACGTCTCTGCGGCCTTGGGCAACGTCGAGCTCAAGTGCGAATTTCAGGACGTTGTCTCGAAGAAGCTCCGTGTTTTCGCGGCCACTGGTGGTGCTGGAACGTGGGTCGTTCTCTACTGCAACAGCCGGCCGATCGCAAAGTGGCGCAAAGATTGGTCGTTCAGTGACGGCGGCTACGTCTTCTTGGACGTCTCGCCCGGTGTCGACTTGGCGCTCATTGTACTTTTGTGCACGTCCATGTACACAGCTTCAGAGCGGTGGGCATCTCGGTGAATCATCATCCCACAAAGAATATTTACGCAATTGTTTATAACCATAAATGCCACTTGTCCACTCTACTAGCGTCGCACCAACACGCATCGCAAACGGGCAAAACTGCCGTGTACGGCGGCGGGGTGATAGGTGATAGTAAAATGACGTGGCAGAATCACAACGCACGCATCATGTCATGGCCACAGACCGTTTTTATAGTCTATGACGAAAGACAGTCGTTCGTGTCGTGATTGAATTGTTGAAATTACGCCTTCTTGATATCTATTGCAAACGAGTACTAGTGAATAACGAGCGCTGGTCATTCGTGCGTAGGGGCCTACCAAAGCTGTACGAAAAGTGGAGGTGCTCCGTGCCTTCCGAGTCGACAAACTAATCATTTGATCGTTGGATATGCCTGGATCACATCGTACCTTGCACTCGGCTCGGTACTTGCCGCGATAGAAGAGCCCGGACGGCGCCTCGGACCACTCGTGACGCGGAAAGAGAAAGTCGTACCCTGTCGACTGCGGCGCGTACGAGCCAAGGACAACGTCCTCCTTTGCCGACACAAGGTGCTTGCGGACCTTGTTCTGGAAGCGGAGACCGCTCACAATGTTGTGGTTGACCCGGAACCGGATCGCGAATTTATATTTCGCCCCTTCTTCCATGACGAATGGCGTCGCCTCGAGGTGCGCGAGTCCACTTGCCGTGTCGCATCGGTGGCTAATTTCTTGCCGACCGTCTTCGAAGATCACCTGCCATCCAACGTCAATAGCCACCGCGATGACCAAGCAAACCTTGAACTCGTCGACGACGACTCCACGCGTGTCGTTGACGTCTAGCCATGCAACGCCCTAGATACCTCTTTGCCGATATCTTCGTACCGCCAAGATCGCCCGTAGCCGCGGCGCCGAGCAACGTGGCCTTGTAGCGCTGCAGACTCGGGTCGTCGATGTCTTGCTGCAGGAGCGCGTCCACGGTCGCCAGCGCCCGGTCGCTGATCTACGCAGCGAGATCATAGCCTCTTACGACGATGTGAGGCGTCGGTACCGCGTAGGAGGTTGCGGTCACGTCCACTTCGGGCGTCTCGGGCTCGACCTTTTCGGCGCTGCTCGCCATGCTAGTACTCGAAAACTGACACGACGCTTCGTGTCACAGATGAAGCTAATTTCACGCAACCAGCTTCGCCTTCGGACGTTTACTGTGCTTCAACTCTTTCACCACGCTCGCTCTCGAGTACCCAAAGGAAGATGACGTGCCGTGAGCGCCTTCCGTGTACAGCGGACGAAGGATAGAACGGTATCAGGATGTGTCAAGATGATGCGCGCCGCCAGTGCAGCCGGCGGCGGCTCATGGGACGTCGATCGAATCAGGTCGTCGCGCGCGGTTAGCGCTTGATTGCACTGGCACGGTCCTACGAAGAAGTCGGCGAGAAGAACCTTGATCCAAGCTCGTGGCATGGATCGACGGGGTGCCATCATGCGTGCCACGCCAAGTTGAGCGGCAATGTGCGTGGTTTTAGACGCTGCCGCCTGTCTCGCAGCCAAGTCCTGCGGTGGCGTATCTTATTCGTTTTTAGAGGTTTGGCATTTTGCGATGGAGCAGACGCTGTTCCAGGAGAAGGCCGTGTGGGTCTATCAGATCCCGGTGCTCACGGGCGATCCGCGCGCCGACGCCTGGGACATTGAGAAGCCCTTGCTCACGGCGTCGCTCAAGGTGCTGCAGACCAACGACGACTGCAGCATCCAGCTCTTCGAACCCGCGGTCGGCGACAACTTGCCGGTCCTCTTTGCCCAGTGCCCCGTGGACATTGATGCCGAGCGCAGCCTCACCGTCTTTGTGCAATACTGCGTCGACTCGTCGCGCTACTTTGTGCTCCGCATGGTCGACCAAGCCAGCAAGCGCAGCGCGTTCCTTGGTGTTGGCTTTCCGGAGCGGTCGGCGGCCTTCAACTTTCGCGCGGCGCTCGAAGACTTTGGCCGGTACAAGCAGCGGCTACTGTTTGTTGCATCAAATGCAACAAAGGAAGCCAAGGACCTGAGTCTCCCAGAAGGCGCGACGATCCGCGTCCAGATTGGCGGCAAGACCCAAGTGTCGACGACGCCCAAGGAGCCCAAGGCGCCTGTGGACCTCTCGGCCATCAAGTTTGCACCACCGCCGGCGTACAACCCGAGCGCGACCTCGGCCGTCGCGGACGACGAGTGGGGAGAGTTTACGTCGGGATAACTGGCCGGCGCCAGGGTCGTAATAATGGATGCATTATAATCACGCTTGTTGTTCTGTGGTATCTTTCTGCAACGACGAGCCATGGCCGAGCGTATCCAGGTCGGCGTCCGGTGTCGACCGCCTGCCGGCAACAACGCGCTGTACGACGCCTCGTATGCGCTGGCGCTCGAGCCACATGCGATCCACATCGTGCCCGCCCACAGCCGCCACGTCGGCCAGCGGTCGTTTGCGTTCGACCATGTCTGGGCGCCGGAGACATCCCAGGCGCAGGTCTACGACCACGCAGTTGCGCCGCTCGTCGGTCATTTGGTAGGCTACTGCACTGTCGCTATCGCGGCCAGACGATGCGCGTAGCTCGCGGGGCGGTCCGGCGCCGTGCTCGCGTACGGCCAAACCGGCACGGGCAAGTCGTATACGATGGGCTTTCTCGAGGCGTCGTCGGCGCCAGAGCTCGGCATCATTCCCCGCGTCTTTGAGCACCTCTTTGATGCGCTTGCGCCGACAACGCACCGCGTGCACATGTCGTTTTGCCAGATTTATATGGAGACCGTCCATGTACTGACGACTACTTGTGGGTCGTGCGACAACGGTCGTTTGTAGGATCTGCTCGTCCCGCTGTCGTCGTCGTTGGTAGATTTGCCCGTGCGCGAGCGGGACAGTGCGTTCTATGTCGATGGCTTGGAAGCCCACGCCGTCACGTCGCTGCAGAACGCCGTACGCACGCAATAAATCATTTCTTAGCGT
Organism: Saprolegnia diclina VS20; assembly: GCF_000281045.1. Lineage (NCBI taxonomy): Eukaryota > Oomycota > Saprolegniomycetes > Saprolegniales > Saprolegniaceae > Saprolegnia > Saprolegnia diclina. Next base: position 17,460 of record NW_008246120.1, on the reverse strand, counting down.
ACATCATGTGCGTAGCGCAGCCTCGTGCACTTGGCGATGGCCAATCGTGCGCTTGCGGCGACGGCGCGCAATGCCACGTCCTCGCGTAGTCATTCGCTACTGACGATCTCCGTGTCGACGACCACGTCGACGGCGCAGCTCGTCCTCGTCGACCTCGCCGGCTCGGAGCGCAGTCTTCCAAGCCTTGGCTTTGCTCCGGATGCGACCAAAGCCCGGCTACTCGAAGCAAAGAGCATCAATTCGTCGCTCTCGGCGCTTGGCAACGTCATGTCGTCACTGGCGAGCGCCACGCGGGCGTCGTACCGTGACTCGAAGCTGACCAAGCTGCTCAAAGGCGTGCTGCGCGCAGGAAGCACGTTGGTTCTGGCGACAGTCGACGGCGCAGCAGCCAACCTCGCCGAGACGCTCTCAACGCTCAAGTTTGCGTCGCGCTGTCGCCACGTGACCTTGCCAAAGCGCTCGAGCGGTGCAATAAGTAGCGCGCATAAGAACGCAGCGGGGCAGACTGTCGCCACGCAGACCGAGGCGCCGACCGACGTCGATGTCCTCCGCGACGCCTTTCAGAAGAAAGAAATCGAGCTCCATGTCGCTTTATGCGTGCAAAGGACTCGTCAACTCAGGGTACAGTCTTGTGTAGATGCTGTACCAGGAGCAGCTGTACAAGCTCCGAAGAGCACTCGAGCGGCTTAGTGCACGACCGGACGACAAGGTGTGGTCGATCTTGGGCGAACGTTCGAGTATCTTGACACGTCACGACGACGACGACGATGCCCTTTCCGGTGCCATCTTGCGTGCTTGCTGTTTGCTCATGGGTGCGTCTAGTCTCTACCGAGGACGGCGACGAAGCGTTCAACCAAGTTGAGCTGTAGCCAGAGGCTCTTGCCGCGCCAGAAAACATGGTTGCGTGGCCGAAGACGCTGCGCATTTTGCCGAAAACCACGTGCGTCGCCATCGCATTCTGTGCTACCCGTACTAGAATCAAGGGTCTATATAAACAGTGTATAGACCCTTCTTTAACTATAGTGTGTCGTCGTGCGCTATGGCAGCAGGCACAGTGCATTGGAGGCTGTCGCGACGATCGCGATGAGAGTTGCGTGTTTTTAAACACATTGTTGTTGGGAGAGTTTTGGCCTGTCGGTGCACGACGCCGACATCTCCAAGACGTTCGATGGTCCGGCGTCTGGACGGCGCTATAAATGTCGCCTGCGACTACGGGCCTTTCTTGCGCTGCGGGAAGAGAAAGCCGTTGGTCAGCTTCCTCGCTGCTTCAAGGAAGAAGCGCGCCGGACCTGGTTTTGATCACTCGACCGAGCGCGTTAGGTATTGATAGCAAAACGGCGCAGCGAGAGAGATGGTGGTGCTGCTGCTGCTTGCAAGCATGCAAGCGTCGTCATGCGTGTTGGAGCACGAGATGGTCGCAAGGGTGGTTGTGCTCGGGTCGCATCGATGCCACCGGCGATTTCCTTGGATCCCGACAGTGAGCCAGCCAATCACAAGCGATTTCAAAAAGTACCAGCCAATGGCCTGGCGCCATTATTTCGCATACAATCCTCCGAGCAACCGCGTGCAGGGTCTGCCGCCACTTGGGTGCTGGCCACAACCACAATTGCACAACGCCGCGCATGTCGACGCTGCAGCTCAGCGCCAAGCAGGTGCTCGTGATGCTCTGCGCCATCAACTTTCTCAACTTCTTTGACCGCGGCCTTATCCCGGGCGCGCCGATCGAGTTTCAAGCGTTTGTGCAATCGGCCCACAACGTGTCATCGAGCCACGTGAGCGTCTACATTGGGCTGCTCCAGACGTCGTTCATCGGGTCGCTCTCTGTCTTTGTGTGCGTCTTTGGCTACCTCTCGCGCACGCAGCGCCCGTTCTTTCTGACGGCGCTCGGCCTCTCAGTGTGGCTTCTCGCCCTCGTCTGCTGCGCACTCGCCAAGCCGCTCAACAGCTTTTACGTGCTCCTCGTCGGCCGCCTCATCTCGGGCATCGGCGAAGCGTCGTTCCAGGCGACCGCGCCGGCGTTCATTGACGCGTTCGCACCACCCGCCAAGCGAACACTGTGGCTCGGGGCCTTCTTCGCCCTCGTCGCTGTCGGTGAGGCCATTGGCTTCTCCGTGAGTGCGCTTCTGGCCGCAAGCGTCGGATGGGACGTCGGGTACTACCTCACGGCGATCCTCGCCCTCCCACTTGTCCACGCTTGCTACCATTTCGTGCCCCATGAGCTCAACAAGCCGACGCTATCGCCGGACTGCCCGCCGAACGAAGATTCGCTCTTGCCGTCGGCAACGACCTCGTACTGGCGCACAACGTGGCAAGTGCTCTGCAACCCGATCTTTGTCACGGCGACGCTCGGCTGGGCGGCGTATGCGTTCACAATCGGTGGGCTCTCGACGTTTGCGCCCGCCCTCTTCATCGGGCTTGGTGTCCTCGATGTCTCATTGGCCTCGACCGCCATGGGTGGCATCGTTGTCGTCTCCAGTCTCACGGGTGCGCTCCTCGGCGGTTACCTCCTCGACCGCAGCTGCCGCGGCCGCGAAGACGACCGCCACTTTCGACTTCGAAAAGCCGCGCTGCAGATGCTTATCTCAATGAGCCTCGGCGTAGCCCTTCTCTTTCTCTCCATGTGCGCGCTGAACGGACCACCGATCGTCGTGTTAGCGCTCATCCTGCTGGGGCTGATGTGCGTGCTCATGTCCCAAGCGCCGCTCACGACGGTCGTGCTCCTCAGCGTCAAGTGGAGCCAGCGCAGCTACGCCGTCGGGCTCAACACGCTGCTCATGCACCTCCTCGGCGACGTCCCCGCCGTCGTCGTCATTGGTGCGCTCAAAGATCACTGGGCACCGCACTGCGGTAGCGTCGTGGACGTCCACGGCTCCGACGTGCTCGACCCGAATTGCCATTTGGATGCAACCGGTCTCCGCGCGACGCTTGCGTTTGCCTACGGCTGGCTACTGTGGGCCGTCCTCTTTTGGGGCGCGACGTACTACTTGGCGCGTGCCCGCACGACGCGGGCGGACGCTGACATCGATGGCGAAATGATGACCATGCCCCAAACGCCAACGTACAACGACTGCTAAAGTCCTTCTCGATCGCCGCCGTCGCCGTAAACAAGTACGAGTAGAGTAGGTTTGTATCATGTAGATGTCCATCGTTGGATCGTAGTGCAAATAGTAGGTTAGGTTTCTAGGACTGCAACCGCGGTTTTGGTGCATCATTGAATACAGGGTCATCGTCTTTGAGGTCTGGGTTGATCTGGCGTGGGCCTGCTTGATATATTGATACATACGTTACACTCGATCAAAGATCGCAAATCCGAAACGGCGCGGTGGCATGGTCGAGCTCAGCGTCCGCGCGATTCTGGTGCTGGTATGTGCCATCAACTTTCTCAACTTTGTCGACCGAGGGCTTATCCCGGGCGCGCCGATTGAGTTTCAAGGGTTCGTCCAAGCGACGACGCAGGCCGGTGCCAGCGTCAGCGTCTACGTCGGCGTGCTCCAAACCTCGTTCATTGCGTCCTTCTCGGTCTTTGTGTGTCTCTTTGGCCACCTCGCCACCACCCATGCGCCGTTTACGCTCACGGCGATCGGCCTCTCGATCTGGATCGTCGCGCTCGCTTGCTGCGGTCTGGCCAAGACGCTCGGTAGCTTTCCGCTCCTCTTTGCTGGTCGGCTCGTCTCGGGCATTGGCGAGGCGTCGTTTCAAGCCACCGCGCCGGGCTTCATCGACGCCTTTGCGAACCCGAGCCAGCGCACGCGGTGGCTGGGCCTCTTCTACGCCGCAGCGCCGATCGGCGAGGCCGTCGGCTTTTCGTTTGGCTCAATTGTCGCGGCCAGCGTGGGCTGGGATGTTGGTTTTTATACGATCGCAGTGCTCGCGCTGCCGCTCGCCGTCGCGTGCTACACGTGCATCCCGCCAGCGCTCAACTGCCCGCTGGGCGACGCCCCGCAAGAAGCGTCGCCGCTTCTGGAAAAGGCAGAGCGCGCACCGACCACCTTTGTGCAGCAGACTCTGTGCATCCTACAGAGTCCGCTCTTTCTCACGTCGTCTTTGGGCAGCGCCGCCCTCTCGTTTACGCTGGACGGCCTCGCAACGTTTGCGCCCGTCTTATACATTGGCATGGGTGTCCTTGACGCGACCTATGCGGCCTCCGCCGTCGGTGCGATCGTCGTTGGCGCTGGCCTCCTCGGACCTCTCATCGGCGGGCATCTCTTGGACCTGTCCTGTCGCGGCCACGAACTCGATGACCGCGTCCGGCAGCGCGTCGCAGCGTCGCAGCTGCTGATCGTCGCGGTTACCAGCACCGGGCTCCTCTTTCTCTCGCTCGCCTGCATCGGCAACAACCGGATGCTGGTCTTGGGTTTCCTGTTCCTCGGTCTCGTGCTTGCATTCTCAGCGTCGGCGCCGTCGACGGTGCTCATCTTGCTCAGCGTGTCGTATGGGCAGCGCGGGTATGCCATGGGCCTCAACACGCTGCTCACGCACGTCCTCGGCGATGTCCCTGCCGGCGTGGTGCTTGGGGCGTTGAAAGACGTCTGGGCGCCGCACTGCGGCAGCGTTCTCGACGCGCACGGATCCGATGTACTCAACCCGAATTGTCATTTCGACTTTGCCGGCCTGCGCGCTACGCTAGGGTTCGCCTACTGCTGGCTCGGCTGGGCCATCCTTGCGTGGGCGATCGCCTATTGGTTTGCGGCCAAGCGACGCACGTCCTTTCATGCATAAGCGAGAACATGACGTATTGCACCATAGAAATGAAATAGAATCGAGTTGCAGTCAAAGGGTTATATAAGGACTTGTGGCGTTTGTAGAACTAGGTCGTCGAGGAGCTACCACAGCCGCCACCGCCGCCGCTGCTTGTACCGCAGCCGCCACCACCGCTGCTCGCACCACAGCCACCGCCGCCACTCGAGCCGCAGCCGCCAGTTGCGCAGCCGCCACCAGATGCACAGCCCCCGCCGGTAGCACAGCCGCCACCAGAGGCACCACAGCCGCCACTGGCACCACAGCCCCCGCCAGAGTCACCGGGAAAGACAGAGTCGGACGTGCCGCAGCCGCCCGTGGCGCCAAAGCCACCGCAGCCGCCGACAAAGACGTAGGGCATGTAGTAGTATGGCAGGCGGCCTTCGTACATGAGCAGCGTGATGCGCGCATACGGGTGGCGGACGCGGCCGTCCATGACGGGTGTTCCGATGACCGTGACGTACACGGGCACCTCGTCGACGACCCCCTCGGGCTTGATAACGTCGTGGATCGCAGTGGCATACGGGAGCGCGTCGATCGGGTAGGCTTCGTTGACGCCCACGTAGCGATTTGCCGTCGACGGCAGGCGGCCGTGTTTGGCCCACGTCTTTTGACGCAAAGTTGGAAACACCGGGTACGGCGACATGCCCTTACTCCACGCAGTGTAGCTCGGCGGGAACGACGAGTACTGCTCGCGGTATGTCTTGGACCAGAGCAGAAAGGTCTTGGCGTAGCCCGTGGCAAGGTCGCCGCCGCCGATCGTGTCGTCATGGTCAATGAGGCGATGGCAAAACCGACGTGTGAACGCGACGTAGTCCTTGTGATGGGTTTGGTGCGTATGCCACACAAGGTCAATGTCGGACGTGGGCACGAGCACATCGCTCGACTCCTTGAGAACCATGAGGTGCAGAAACTTCTCGTAGCGCGCAATCGACGCCAAGAGCACGTCGGGGTGCGCCCAGTACTCGTAGTGCACAACGATTTTTGCGATAAAGTCGAGTTGTCGAAACATGCCTTGGACCAAGTCCATGGCAAAGAGACCGAGGCTGCGAGTCTGTCGGGTCGCTTGAATCGCAGCGCGAATGTCCTTGCGCACGCGCTGGATCGCCGGCCGCGTCCCTTGTGACGCGACCTCGACGATTGCGCTCTTGACGTCGTCAATGTACGCCTTCCATGTGCCGTCCGATGGCGTCGGTGGCATCGCGACGTCGAGCGCCGGTGGACCGTTGATCACTCTTCCCGGCACAGGAAAGAACGGGTGCGCGGCCACGAACGCTGCGATCGAATACGTTTCATACAAGACACCGCATTGGCACGACGGACACACGATTGCGTCACCGAGAATGTGCATGCGGTACGCGAGCGGAAGGGGCAACGACCGCCGGCAATGCGTGTGCGGACACGCGCGGACAAGGTCGGCCAGTGGCTGCCCGTCGGTGCGGCCGCGCTGGTACTTGAGCGGGTGGAGCACGTGCACCGTATGCGCAAAGTTACGGTCGCCCTCCACGTAGTCTCTCTCGAGGTCCAGGAAGAACGCGTAGAGGTCCTCGATGCTCGGCATCGACGACGCGATCTCGTAGATACCGCGCATCTCTGCCAAGTGTGCCAAGACGTCGTCGATCGTGATGTTGGTGCGCGGCACCGTGGTCGCTGGCACGCTTTCGTTGAGCGCGCGGGCAACGCCAAGAAACGCGCTGTAGGCGTCGCTGGTTGTCGACGGCCACGGTTGGCCGAGCGCGATGGCTTCCAGCCGCGTGATGAGCGCGTCACGCAGCGAGCCGCTCGCTGCGTTGCACGAAAGCTTGACCTTGTCGTGCACAAGAATCTCGAATGGATATGCGCGCGTTGGGTCCACGCACTCGAGAAGCCGCACAGAGCAGTGGGCAGCGCCGGCCGTCAAGAGCGGCTTCTTGTCGCCGAGGACTTCGAGTGTTTGGCGTGTAAGGACGAGTTGGCGCATGTGCCAGGACGTGACCATGAGGACCTTTTCCTTGACGTCGACGTCGAGCTCGAAGACTTCAGCGCCTTGCGTCGCCGTCGGGTTGTTGTAGCCCATCGTCTCTTGACGCGCACTGTTCAAAAATGACGATCGCCAAGCTTCCCAAACGAAGTTCGAAGATCCATCATGTGGCGTCTGATTGGGTATCTTTTCATTTTCTTTTTGGTGGATTTTGAGATTCCGAGAGGATAGATTGAATCCCCTAGTCCAGCCCTAGTCGCGTCTTTCCAATAACGTTCTTTTGGTGCAATTGCAATACAATTCAAGTCGTCTTATAGTACTAGGGCGTTCTTATAGTACTAGGGCGTTCTTATAGTACTGGGGCGATCTTGAGCACGACTAGCCCATGGAGCTGCAGTGCAAGCTAGCATCGACCTTGGTTCTTGCTGCGCGATACCACTTGCACGCGATCCCAAACACAAACACGTAGCAGAGCACTGTCCATAGCAGCCAGCCATACGCAAAGGCCAGTGTATAGCGGAGCCCTTCCTTGTCCTTATGGCACTCGGGGTCGAGCACGTCCTTGCCGTTCGCGTCCATCTTGCTGCCGCAGTGCGGTGCCCAGGTGTCTTTGAGCGCACCCAGCACGACACCCGCGGGCACGTCGCCAAAGAGATGGAGGAGGAACGTGCTGAGGCCCATGGCAAACCCGCGCTGCACGTGGTCGACGCTCATGAGCAGCACGATCGTCGTGACGGTTTGCGTTCCAAACACGCAGAGAAAGCCGCCAAACAAAAAGACAAAGAAGCCGACTTTGCTGTGCATGCACGCCACCGACACGAAGAGAAGCACGACGCCGAACGAGATGAGGGCCGACATTTGCGCTGCCGCGCGCTGCAGTCGGAAGAAGCGGTCGTGTTCGCGGCCAGCGCAAAGGCGGTCTTGCACGTACCCACTGAGCGGCGACCCGAGCAAGCCGGCGAGCACGACGATGCCGCCGAATGCCGTCGACGCGATCGACGCGTCCATGAGCTCGTACCCAATGAGGATGGCGGGGGCGAATGCAATCATGCCGTTCATCGTGAACGTAAACGCTGCGAGGCCGAGCGTCGCGCCCAGAAACACTGGGTTGCGCACAATGGTCCACGCTTCGTGAAGAAACGACGTCGCAACTGGCGGTGCTTTGGCCGTCGGCTGGACGTCGGCCAAGAGGACGGGGCTCGTCGGTGTCGTGATCTGCACGTTGCAGCTGTCGTCGTTGTCGTCGGAGGCGTAGAGGGCCAGCGGTTTGTCAAAGAAAGCAGGGATCCACGCATAGCATGCGTACACCACCGGCACCATGAGCACCGCCGTGAGGTAGAAACCATAGTCCCAACCGACCGTGCGCGCCGTCACCGAGCCGTACGAGAACCCGAGTGCCTGCCCAATCGAGAACGTCGCATAGTAGCACGCGAGCCAGAGCGTTCGCTTCGCCGGCGGCGCAAACTCATCGATGAACGGCGGCGCCGTCGCATGGAACGACGCCTCGCCAATGCCCGAAATGAGCCGGCCAGACAGCAGCAAATAAAAGCTGTCGAGCGGCTTGGCGAGACCGCACATGACGATCGAGAGGATCCACACAAAGAGCGAGATGGCCATGAGCTGGAACGGCTTGCGCGTCATCGAGAGGTAGCCAAAGACGCAGATGAAGATCGAGTACGACGCGATAAAGATGGACTGAAGGAGGCCAATGTAGATGCTGACGTTGTCGGACGAGACGTGGTGCGTGCGCTGGATGAAGCCTTGGAACTCGATCGGCGCGCCGGGGATGATACCGCGATCGATGCAGTT
>NW_008246120.1:6926-8854 GCF_000281045.1 Saprolegnia diclina VS20 | reverse complement strand
AGGAGGTTGACGAAGCAGAACATGCCAAAGATGGCCGTCGCGCCAAGCTGGATGGCCATGGCGATGCAAGAACACGAGTGGCAGCCACTTTGCTTTTTCGCATCTGGTGCACACACAAGATGGCATGCACCCGACCACATGGTGGTCTGCATGACCAGCATCGCGCTGTCCGCAGACGGGACCGAGGATGCTTCGCGAGCCTTTGACGCGCTCTCGCCTCTGCATGCGAAGTGGATCTATAGCTGCAAGGATGAATGGAGACGACCCGGTGCAGCTTCGATTTGAGGTCCGCTGGGTGATCTCGCATCCACGCCGATCGAACGTGCGACCTTCTCAGTTTCTCGGTTCAGTGGTTTTGCTGGATAGGGCGTGATGATGGCGTCACTCAAACAGCAGCTTTCCATGTCAACCCAGGGCTCGGGCAATTGCTTACAATGCATGATCACCACGAAAGCACCTTGTCAACATGGTGGTCAGGCTCGTCGCCTTGAGGAACTCTAGTTGAATATGGTGCAATGACACAATTTCAACGCTCGCGAACTCTACTATTTTACGAACTCCTTTTTGCGGGTCTGTGCATGCGACGAATAGACGTTGACTCTCATCCTCTTTAGTGGCAAGGAAGGTCCGGGTACCGCGGTATGGGGCTGCGATCGACATAGAATAAATAGCACGACCATTGTACCTGTGTCCTATGATATTCTGCACATGTCATTATTGAATTGATACTTGAACTGGAGCAAAGCAGTTGAACAGCGAGGTGAATTGAGAGTGAAATTCATCGAGCATGTGCTCTGAAACTGTGAAAAGTTGTTGCTGGTCACTACCGGTACGGATGGAGGTTCTGTTTGTACGTTATACATGTACACGACAACATTGCGCATTTCTTGGTGAAACGCCCAAAAGGTTGAGAAGGAAATATGAGATTATCGTTCCAAACGCCGGATCTACTCTTGCGCCACGACATTGACGCTGGGCGACGCAGCGAGCGCCTTGGCCGCATCCGCCTTGATGTGCCACTTACGTCCAATGATGTACGTGATGCCCCAGCAAAGAACAGTCCAAAGGAGCCAGCCGTACGCAAATGCGAGCGTGTAGCGCAGACCGTCCTTGTCCAAGTGGCAGTTGGGGTCGAGCACATCCTTGCCGCTGGCGTTTACCTTGCTGCCGCAGTTGGGCGCCCACATGTCCTTGAGCGCACCGAGGATGACGGCCGCGGGCACGTCGCCAAAAAGATGCTGGATGAATGTGCTGAGGCCCATGGCGTACCCGCGCTGCGCGTCCGAGACGCTCATCATGATGACGATCGTCGTGACGGTTTGGGTCGCAAACACAAAGAGGAACCCGAGAAAGACGAGGCCGAGGAAGACAAACTTGGAGCTCATAAAGCCCAGCGACACGAGCAAGAGCGCGACGCCGGTCGCGATCGAGACGAACATTTGAAACGCCGCGCGGTGGAGGCGGAAGAAGCGGTCACCTTCGTGGCCGCGGACCACCTTGTCGAGAATGTAGCCACTGAGCGGCGACCCAATGAGGCCCGCGAGGACGACGATGCCGCCAAACGCCGTCGACGCGATCGACTCACTCAAAAGTCCATAGCCAATGAGAATCGCCGGTGCGAACGCGACCATGCCTTGGATCGTAAACGTAAAGGCCGAGAGACCAAAGGCCGACGCGAGGAAGGCCGGGTTCTTGGCGATTTCAAACGTCTCGCGCCAAAACGAGTGCGGCACGGGCGTCGTCGATGGCACAAACTCTTCCTGGAGGTCCGCTGACTTGCTCGCAGCGTCTTCGAGCTTCTTCTTACCGAGCGGCTTATCGAGGTGGTCTGGAATCCACGCGTAGCATGCGTACACCACCGGCACCATGAGCACCGCCGTGAGGTAGAAACCATAGTCCCAACCGACCGTGCGCGCCGTCACCGAGCC
>NW_008246120.1:0-6434 GCF_000281045.1 Saprolegnia diclina VS20 | reverse complement strand
CAGCACCTAACGAGAATGAACGAAACCAAAGTGGCGGAAACCGTGCGTCAGCACACCGTGCGCTGGCTCACTGCTGCTGCTTGAACCATCCATGTGTCTGCTCAGATGGGCATCCATATCTCAACCATTCAGACATTACACCAAAGCAGCTGGTGCCCGGAACGATCTGGGAAACTGCCCCTATCTTTGAAGTTGACGTGGCTGCCTTCCGTGTCGATTTATTTCAATTGCGCGCGGCATTGGAGTATTGGAGATGACACCACGCAAAAGCACAACCAAGGATGAATGCCGCGAGCAAGGAAATACGAGGCAAAGCGCCGCACGGACCGTGATAACGCCGGCTCAAGCCCGTGCCATCTGGGCCTGCATGCGCCTCGTTTTTAGCGCCTCCTTGTAGACACGAAAACGTGATCAACGAATGCACGTTGAAAGCACAGTAGTAGGAGTACGATGCCATGGTGTTACTCTTCTTGTGCTTTGAGGTTTATGTAATGTACAGTTAGTACTACTACGCAGCAATGTCTTTGTCGGCGGCGATCGGCGTCGACTGCAGTCGGTAGTGGCCCTTGGCGTTGCGATGGCGCTTGCACGCGTAAAACGTGGCAGCACCCCAGAGCAAAACGCACCACAGCAGCCAGCCGTAGGCAAACGAGAGCGTGTAGCGCAGACCGTCCTTGTCCAAGTGACAATTCGGGTCGAGAATGTCCTTGCCGTTCGCGTCAATCTTGCTACCGCAGCGCGGCGCCCACATGTCCTTGAGTGCGCCGAGGATAACGGCGGCGGGGACATCGCCAAAGAGATGCAGAAGGAGCGTGTTGAGGCCCATCGAGTACCCGCGCTGGGAGCGCGTGACGCTCATGAGGATCGCAATCGTCGTCGCGGTTTGGGTCGAGAAGACGAGGAGCAGCCCGACAAAGAGGAAGACGAAGAAGAGAATCTTGGAGCCCATGAATGCCAGCGAGAGGAAGAGGAAGACGACGCCGGACGTCATCAGGCCAAACATGAGCTTGGACGCTTGCTTGAGGCGGTACGTTTTTTCTAGCTCGTGGCCGCGGCACATGCGATCCAGGATGAGGCCGCCGGTCGGCGCGCCAATCAAACCCGCGATGACGACGAGACCGCCAAACGCCGTCGATGCGATCGACTCGCTCAAGAGACCGTAGCCAATGAGGATTGCCGGTGCGAACGACACCATGCCGCTGAGCGTAAAGTTGTACGCAGCGAGACCCATCGCTGAGCACATGAAGACAGGGCTCTTGAGCAACATCCACGTTTCGCGCAGAAACGTCGTGTTCTCGGGGCGGTGTGCCACATCGTCGTCATCGTCGTCGTCGTACTGGGTCGTCGAGGCCGATTCGACCGCGAGCGGTTGGTTCCAGTGGTCCGGGATCCAAGCGTAGCACGCGTACGCGAGCGGCACCATGAGCGCGGCCGTGATGTAGTAGCCGACGTCCCACCCAATCGTGCGCGCGGTCACCGAGCCGTACGAGAAGCCGAGTGCTTGGCCGACCGAGACGGCGGCAAAGAAGAAGCCCATCCAGAGTGTCCGCTTTGCTGGCGGCGCAAACTCGTCAATGAACGGCGGCGCTGTCGCATGGAATGACGACTCGCCAATGCCCGAAATGAGCCGGCCAAATAGCAGCACGTAAAAGCTATCGAGCGGCTTGGCGAGGCCGCAGAGGACAATCGAGAGCACCCAGACAAAGAGACCGATCGCTGCGAGTTGGAACGGCTTGCGCGTCATCGACATGTAGCCAAAGACGCAGATGAAGATCGAGTACGATGCGATAAAGATGGACTGAAGGAGGCCAATGTAGACACTGACGTTGCTCGAGTCGACATGGTGCGTCGTCTGAACGAACGCTTGAAACTGGATCGGCGCGCCGGGGATGATACCGCGGTCAATGTAGTTGAGGAGGTTGATTGCGCAGAGGAGCGCAAAGACGTGCTTGACGCTGGTGAGCGCAAAGGCCATTGCGCGCGGCTCGTTTTCTTTCAAAATGTAAACCTTGGCGGGTGGAAATGCGTCGTATAGTCGGTGGCATGCGGTGTTACGACTTGTTGTGGTCACCCGAGTGTCGATGGATGGTCGCCGGACACGACATAGCCTCTACCTATATGAGCTCGCGTTGTGGCCGCGATTGAAGAACCGTTGCGTCGCGGCGTCGAGACGACACTACTATGATGCTACGGGCTGTGCAGCAGTATCGGACGGATCGTTGATGGTTTTTGCGGCGGACCATTCTCGGAAAACGCACAAGTATCTTTGGACCGTTCTTGGACGCCATTTGGCAACGACAGCCCCTTTCCATCTTGCGCGCTTGCATCGTGTTGGCTCTCGAGTCGTACTACGCCGTACTGGTACACCGTTGGTAGAACCGCTGGTGGTCGAGCGGCGCGAGGTGGTCAAGTTATTTTGTTCTTATAACAGTAGTAGCAGCACGACGGGGGCTCGACTTGGCATTATGGTCGGCTTGGTACCCAACATTGGCGCTTGTCGCGGCAGGCCGTCGCAGCAGTGCAATGCCCGTCGCGCACCATCGAATTGCGAAGAGTTGGCATCGTACAGGCGCCTCCGACGTTGGCCGACTTGGTCGCTAGAGCATCGCAATTATTGCTCAGACGCTGCTTACAAAACAACTATGGTTCCGACTGGGGTGCGGCATCGAGACAAAGAACAAGACTAAAAAACTAATTAGAAGGACGTTTACAGAGACTACGAAGGGTGGCTTAGTCGCTCGCGGCGTGCACGGGCGTCTTCTGGAGCTCGAGATCGCTTGCGATTCCCGCCTGCTTGACGCGCTTGCACGCGAAATAGTAGGACGCACCCCAGAGCAGCACGGCCCAAACGAGCCAGCCGTACGCAAACGCAAGCGTGTTGCGAAGGCCGTCCTTGTCCATGTAGCAGTTGGGGTCGAGCACATCCTTGCCCGTCTCGTCGATACTGCTACCGCAGTGCGGCGCCCAGCTGTCCTTGAGCGCACCGAGCACAAGTGCCGCGGGCACATCGCCAAAAAGATGGAGAAGGAGCGTGTTGAGGCCCATGGCGTAGCCGCGCTGGGAGCGCGTGACGCTCATGAGGACGACGATTGTTGTCGCAGTTTGCGTCGAGAAGATGAGGAGGAGGCCCAGGAAGAGGAAGATGAGGAAGACGATCTTGGAGTTCATGAAGAGGAGCGAGCAAAAGAGGAGCGCGACGCCGATCGTCATCACGACAAACATGTACAAGGCCGAGCGCTGCATGCGGAAGTTCTTGTCGTTCATGTTCGAGCGGCAGAGGCGATCGATGGCGTAGCCGCCGCAGGGCGACCCGATGAGACCCGCGAGCACGACGAGCGCGCCAAACACTGTCGACGCGATCGACTCGCTCAAGAGACCATAGCCAATAAGGATCGCCGGCGCGAACGACACCATCCCCGCGAGCGTAAACGTGTACGCGGCGAGGCCGAGCGTCGACGTGAGAAAGAGCGGCGACTTGAGAATCGTCCAGGTCTCCGTGAGGACCGACTTGGGCATCTCGGTTTCTTCGATCGGAAGCACGTCGTTGGCGTCGGCAAAGCCGTCGTCGAGGTCCTTGGGCGCGTGGTTGGCGAGCGGCATGTTGAGGTGATCAGGAATGAACTTGTAGCATGCGTACGCGAGCGGCAGCATGAGCGCTGCCGTGATGTAGTAGCCAATGTCCCAGCCCGCGGTCGAGGCCATGACCGAACCGTACGAGAAGCCAAGCGCTTGGCCGACCGAGACGGCGGCGTAAAAGATGCCGAGCCAAAGCGTGCGCTTTTCCTTGGGCGCAAACTCATCGATGAACGGCGGCGTCGTCGCCTGGAACGACGACTCGCCAATGCCGGAAATGAGGCGACCGACGAGGAGGACCCAGAACGACGCGAGCGGCTTGGCGAGACCGCAGAGCACGATCGAGAGCACCCAGATGAAGAGACCGATGGCCGAGAGCGTGAACGGCTTGCGCGTCATCGAGAGGTAGCCAAAGATGCAGATGAAGATCGAGTACGACGCAATGAAGGACGACTGGAGGAGGCCAATGTAGACGCTGACACTGTCGGACGAGACATTGTGCGTGCGCTGGATGAAGCCTTGGAACTCGATCGGCGCACCGGGGATGATACCGCGGTCGAGGTAGTTGAGGAGGTTGATGACGCAGAGGAGCGCGAAGACATGGACGACCTTGGTGAGCTGGAACCCCATCGCAGTTGGTGGTTGGTGTGCGACGCCGCAAATTGCAAAGTGACGCTCGGAAGCGTTTGTATATTCACATAGAAAGTGCCTTCTTGAAGGCAGCTCGAATCAGCCCTCCAGATGGCACGAGTGCCACCCAGTCGCACCCACCTGTTTTCGAGACGCTGCGCATCAGTGCTTTGGCGCCAATACGTTTTGGCTTCCAACTGCTGCATCTTTACCCGAGTTGTCTAGATGACACGGGGCACTTGTCCTCGGCCTTTCTCGCCTCGAGGCGCCGTCAGACGTAGGTCGCGCTGATGTCACGACGACGTAGCGTATTCGACCCACGAGACCTATTGAAGCATCCGTGTACAGTGCGTGCTTGGTGGACTGCGAAACGAGCTGAAACGGCTGCACGCTGTTGAATCTGGAGTGGGAGAGTCTGTCCCTTCGCCGTCGCTCGCTTGCCCGATACAGAGACGCCAGCATTGCACGTGGTACGTAGAGTTGCTCGCTCACGTCGTGTCTTTCGCAGAAGATCCGCGGAAGGCTCCGCGAACAGTCGACGATATCACTCAATGAGTATTTTTGTCCCTGGTTTTGTCCCATTACTCGGTGTGCCCCGGTGCACAACCACGACCAGACTGCATGCACACGGCAGTCGTTCGTCGTCGTGCGGGGCATGTATTACACTGTACACTGTTCTAGAACTGGAGTGTGAGAGGGCAGTATAATGGCGGACTATGATACTACACGTACTAGTTTACATCAACCTAATTCGTTGGAATGGGGCTGCGTGCGTTGAGATCCCGTGGTGGACCCAGTGGTGGACCCACTTGCCGAGTGAATAAAGCTCACACGCAGTCAAACGCAGGATCCTGTACGTTACAAGCAAAATAGAACCACCCGTTAGAACCGTCGGGTGCCTCACAAACAAATCTGTCCGAGGCAACGACGCCGCATTCAGGGTGTACAGTCTCCGTGTTCGTTTTGCTGATTTGATTTCAACGGCGTTAGTTTAGTAGCGTAAAACTGAAGATTTAGCATAAAAGCATAAATCAAAAGGCATGTAAGAAACCTTTGAATTGACCTTCCTATTATTGCTCGAGACGCCGAAGATGTTGACCGCGTGATACTTGTGTCTTTTCGCAACAAACCGCGCTGGTATCGGCCTAGTAACTGCCTCACACCTTCATCTCGCGCGCTGAATACGTCTCCTAAGCTCACTACACTACGCCAGCCGCCGTCGAATACTGAAGATGTAAAGTCTGTCGCAGTGAGTTCGTCCCGGTTCGTCCCCATGTCCTTCCGCGTAACACGGCGGTCACGGATCGCTCACCTTGTGTCGCCGAGGTACATAAAGTTGCCTCAAATAGATGCAAGAATCTACTCCAGTTTATATTCAAACTCTCGTCATGTAGTCCGAGACGCGAGAGGCCGCACCATCAGTCCGCGCTATACTGTATCCAAGACTCGCATTCCTTTGTCACTGCTTCATAAAGTCGTTCGATATCTCTAGCGATATATTAAACTACTAGCAAGGGTCAATATATATATATGAACATGTTTCGCGTTATCTTTATAATTACACAAAGACTTCGCATACGTAGAGACTAGCAATCTCCTTCTTCTTCATTCGCTCGCCGGTCCGTGGCTGCGCAGGCGGCGGCGCGGGGGCTCGTCTGGCTCTTCTGTCGTCGCCCTACGACGCTTGTGGCCGCGGGTGAGGCCCGTGACGACACGGTCACTCAAATCTTTCCAGGCGTCGCGGTCGGCGGCAAAGCTACGCAGTGTGTCAAGGTCCTCGGAAGACGCCAGCGACTGAGGCGGCGTCAGCGACTGAGGCGGCGTCAGCGACTGGAGGTCGCGGTGCAGGACGATCGGCAGCAAGGGTCAATAAACAATTTATTGAAACGGCCCTTGCTACTAGTTTCCAACGAAGTGTATGATGGCTAGCCACCAAAACTACTGACCAGTCTCACCACAGAACAAGATCAAGGGCACAGACCTTGCCAACAATGCTCTCAAGCTAGTTCTTGGATACACATGAAGGCATGCTCCGCGCAAGTACCTAGGCCAGGATCAACGTCGAGCGTGTATAGCCATTGCGACTTCTGCCCTGACCTACCATCGCATCACATTCAACGAAGAAGATGAGGCCTCTGAATGAAGAATTGAGCAATAAAGTGGTCGGAAATGGGCTCCAAGGTGCGATTGAAGGCACTGAGCGAAATCGACGCAAAGACCCAAATAAAAAA
>NW_008246119.1:355133-383575 GCF_000281045.1 Saprolegnia diclina VS20 | reverse complement strand
ACGACGAAAAGCCCGGTGTGGCTCGTCACGCACGGCCAGAACGACTTGGCGCTCAAGGAGCTCAAGCGCTTGTATCGGCCGTGCAACACGGAGGCGATTTTGAACGCGATGATTGCGGCCCACGAAGAAGAAGTCAAGGAGACCGAGGGTGTCAACGCGTGGGCGGCGCTCTTCTCGAAGAAGTATCGCAAGCAGCTCATCATTGGCATGGTGCTCTGCTCGGCGCAGCAGCTCTGCGGTATCAACGCCGTCATGTACTACTCGTCGTCCATCTTCTTCAGCGCCGGCGTGACCGACCCGCGCGTCGGCAACACGATCGTCAACGTCGTGCGCACGACCATGATCTTGGTGGCCGCGCGCATCATGGACAAGTTCAAGCGCCGCACTTTGCTGCTCAGCTTCATGACGCTCATGGCGATCGCGTCCGTGGGCATCATCATCTCGCTCTTGGTGTCGAGTCCGATCCTCTCGGTGCTCGCGACCGGTCTCTACGTCGGCGCGTTCTGTCTCTCGATCGGCCCGATGGCGTGGATGGTCACGGGCGAAATCTTCCCCGACTTTCTTCACGCCAACTCGGGCGCGATTGGCACGATGTGCACGTGGGTCGGCAACTTCCTCGTCGGCGTCTTCTACCCGACGATTTCCAAGGACAACAGCCTCGGCAACTACGCGTTCTTCATCTTCGTCGCCTTCCTCATCGCGTACGTTATCTTTATCTACTTTGTCGTGCCCGAGACGGCGCACAAGACGTTCGACGAGATCCAAAAGGAGTTTGACATCGAGCCGACGCACAAGGACGTCGACGACGAAGAGGCGCCCAAGCAAGACCCGTGGGCCTCGTAAGCTGTGCTTGCTAGAATATGTTATCAACACGACTCTACCTATTTCCAAGAGTGATGTGTCGAGGGATATCTATTTTGCGGCTGTTAGATATCTTAGGTTGGACGTTCTTCGTCCAAATAGCCATATTGTAAAATGTGCGTATGGACGCTATTCGTCCATAACGCAGTGTGGAGGCTCGGGCTGATGGATCGGACTCGATGGAATCTTGGCTCACGAGTCGTCGGCAAGGCGTTCGTAGAAGAGGACGTAGGCGCGCTGGGCAAAGACGGTGCGAGCCGACACGACCGAGACAAGGGCGTCGTTCATACAAAGCCAGTCGTTGGACCGGCGCACGTACGCGACGTAGTGGCCACCGAAGACCGAGGTACCGCGGTGACCGACCAGACCCACAAGGCGGTAGGTACTTGCACCCAGCGCCAACATCTCGTTTACGACCACACGACGGGCGTCCTGTACGTTGTAGTTGGTTGCGCTGAGCGTGAGGACGAGCACGGGCGGCGCGAGGAGGATCGTCCAGTGCTGCTTGGACGTGCCAAAGATGTGGCAGTTGTCGCATGTCCGCGTGAGTGTCTTCGTTGCGAACGAGGCGAGACCAGCAGCGACCGACGTCGTCTCTTCAGCGATCGAAATGTCCCGGTAGGCATCCGACGTCTCGGACTGTAGGCCGCAGTGGGGACAGGTACTTGTCGCTGTCCAGTACGAGCCGAACACATCCTCGGGGATTGTTGAAGTGACCTCAAGATCCGAGACGAGCCACGCGAGGTAGTCGCTCGCATCTTGCTGCGTCGAAGCCGAATGGAAATGCGGCACCAAAGCTTCTTGGTCGCTGCGGTACGAAGCAGCGTCGTTTGCCAGGATGCCAGAGACCACGCGTGTGAGAGCATTGACCGTGGTGGACTCGCTTTGCTGTGACAGCAGCGCGTCGACCAGTGGCGGCGCGTGCGCGAGGCACTGCAAGGTGGCATTCATGTAGCACGTGTTGCCGAGGTTGGCGAGGCCTGCGTGGCTCGCATCGAGTTGTATCGGCGACCGTGATACCGTGGACAAAGGCGTTGGGGCAGCCTTGGTCGTGGCTGCTCCGTCGTGTGGCTCATTCTCGGCGGCAACCTTTGGGATGAGTGGAGCGGCCGTTGGGGTCATTGTTGCCGGAGCAGTGTCGACTGCATTGTCTTCACTGGGCGAGGCCAGTGGCTCGGCGTCCAGAGCGATGGGAATCGCAGCCGCCGGTGGCATCATCGTATCGATGGGAGCCGATGCGCAGAGCAAGGCAGCTTCGAGATGTTGTACCTTGCTTGCATACTCGGCCAAAGCGACGTGTGCGGCCCGGAGCTCTTCTTGGAGACGACGATTCTCGTCTTCAAGCGCAACAATCACCGGCTGGCAGCTGCACGCGAGGACGGGTGTCTCCGTGGTCGCCACCGCAGCAAGCGGTTCGTGTGTTGGCGCCACGGGCCGAGATACCACCAGTGACGAGCGCGCAGGTCGGATGGGTGCTGGCGAAGGCGAAGACGACGGCTTGGTCGCGCTGGTCGTAGCAGGTGCGAGGACCTTGGGTTTGCGTGGTGCTGGACGAGACACTGGCTTGGACAGAAGCGTTGGCTTGACCGGACGTGTCGATTTGATCGATGGCGTCGGCTTGACGGTTGTATGCTTTGTAGCAACCGGCGCTGTCGTTGGTTTGGCAGGAACACGCTTCGTGACGGGGGCACGCGTGGGCGTCGCGAGAGCAACCTTGGCCTTGCGGCGCATCTCGGCGCGGTGGAGATGCGGGAATTCGGCTTGGAACTTGGCGTCGGCGGCCGCGGCGCGCGCGGCGGCGACGTCCTGGAGGTGGTTGGCGTTGAAGCGGTGCATGGTGTTGATATCGGTGGTAGTACTCGTCAAAGTGAAAGTGACTGCGCTTCAAACTTGCACGCTTGCCGCACAAAGGCGCATTGCTCGCAAGCTTTTACTGCGCCCCTGTCGCTTTCATAAGACGTTTTTACCAAGTTGAACATCGAGCAATCCGATTTTGCACACAGGGCACCTGAGCGTTCGATAGCATTGCTAGCTTATCCCAGTCGTACATTTTCTGTTTCTTCGAGGTAATACTTTGAGCAGCCCATAGCATTTTATGCATCAATGGGATACCCGCACCCTGTGAGCGTTTGCGGTCCATGCATAGCCCCGTGCAGACACAATACGATCGATGTTCAACTTGGTAAAAACGTCTTATGAAAGCGACAGGGGCGCAGTAAAAGCTTGCGAGCAATGCGCCTTTGTGCGGCAAGCGTGCAAGTTTGAATCGCAGTCACTTTCACTTTGACGAGTACTACCACCGATATCAACACCATGCACCGCTTCAACGCCAACCACCTCCAGGACGTCGCCGCCGCGCGCGCCGCGGCCGCCGACGCCAAGTTCCAAGCCGAATTCCCGCATCTCCACCGCGCCGAGATGCGCCGCAAGGCCAAGGTTGCTCTCGCGACGCCCACGCGTGCCCCCGTCACGAAGCGTGTTCCTGCCAAACCAACGACAGCGCCGGTTGCTACAAAGTGTACAACCGTCAAGCCGGCGCCATCGATCAAGTCGACACGTCCGGTCAAGCCAACGCTTCTGTCCAAGCCAGTGTCTCGTCCAGCACCACGCGAACCCAAGGTCCTCGCACCTGCTACGACCAGCGCGACCAAGCCGTCGTCTTCGCCTTCGCCAGCACCCATCCGACCTGCGCGCTCGTCGCTGGTGGTATCTCGGCCCGTGGCGCCAACACACGAACCGCTTGCTGCGGTGGCGACCACGGAGACACCCGTCCTCGCGTGCAGCTGCCAGCCGGTGATTGTTGCGCTTGAAGACGAGAATCGTCGTCTCCAAGAAGAGCTCCGGGCCGCACACGTCGCTTTGGCCGAGTATGCAAGCAAGGTGCAGCATCTCGAAGCTGCCTTGCTCTGCGCATCGGCTCCCATCGATACGATGATGCCACCGGCGGCTGCGATTCCCATCGCTCTGGACGCCGAGCCACTGGCCTCGCCCAGTGAAGACAATGTAGTCCACACTGCTCCGGCAACAATGACCCCAACGGCCGCTCCACTCATCCCAAAGGTTGCCGCCGAGAATGAGCCACACGACGGAGCAGCCACGACCAAGGCTGCCCCAACGCCTTTGTCCACGGTATCACGGTCGCCGGTACAACTCGATGCGAGCCACGCAGGCCTCGCCAACCTCGGCAACACGTGCTACATGAATGCCACCTTGCAGTGCCTCGCGCACGCGCCGCCACTGGTCGACGCGCTGCTGTCACAGCAAAGCGAGTCTAGCACGGTCAATGCTCTCACACGCGTGGTCTCTGGTATCCTGGCAAACGACGCTGCTTCGTACCGCAGCGACCAAGAAGCTTTGGTGCCGCATTTCCATTCGGCTTCGACGCAGCAAGATGCGAGCGACTACCTCGCGTGGCTCGTCTCGGATCTTGAGGTCGCTTCAACGATTCCCGAGGATGTGTTCGGCTCGTACTGGACAGCGACAAGTACCTGTCCCCACTGCGGCCTACAGTCCGAGACGTCGGATGCCTACCGGGACATTTCGATCGCTGAAGAGACGACGTCGGTCGCTGCTGGTCTCGCCTCGTTCGCAACGAAGACACTCACGCGGACATGCGACAACTGCCACATCTTTGGCACGTCCAAGCAGCACTGGACGATCCTCCTCGCGCCGCCCGTGCTCGTCCTCACGCTCAGCGCAACCAACTACAACGTGCAGGACGCCCGTCGTGTGGTCGTAAACGAGATGTTGGCGCTGGGTGCAAGTACCTACCGCCTTGTGGGTCTGGTCGGTCACCGCGGTACCTCGGTCTTCGGCGGCCACTACGTCGCGTACGTGCGCCGGTCCAACGACTGGCTTTGTATGAACGACGCCCTTGTCTCGGTCGTGTCGGCTCGCACCGTCTTTGCCCAGCGCGCCTACGTCCTCTTCTACGAACGCCTTGCCGACGACTCGTGAGCCAAGATTCCATCGAGTCCGATCCATCAGCCCGAGCCTCCACACTGCGTTATGGACGAATAGCGTCCATACGCACATTTTACAATATGGCTATTTGGACGAAGAACGTCCAACCTAAGATATCTAACAGCCGTAAAATATATATCCCTTGACACGTCACTCTTGGAAATAGGTAGAGTCGTGTTGATAACATATTCTAGCAAGCACAGCTTACGAGGCCCACGGGTCTTGCTTGGGCGCCTCTTCGTCGTCGACGTCCTTGTGCGTCGGCTCGATGTCAAACTCCTTTTGGATCTCGTCGAACGTCTTGTGCGCCGTCTCGGGCACGACGAAGTAGATAAAGATGACGTACGCGATGAGGAAGGCGACGAAGATGAAGAACGCGTAGTTGCCGAGGCTGTTGTCCTTGGAGATCGTCGGGTAGAAGACGCCGACGAGGAAGTTGCCGACCCACGTGCACATGGTGCCAATCGCGCCCGAGTTGGCGTGAAGAAAGTCGGGGAAGATTTCGCCCGTGACCATCCACGCCATCGGGCCGATTGAGAGACAGAACGCGCCGACGTAGAGACCGGTCGCGAGCACCGAGAGGATCGGACTCGACACCAAGAGCGAGATGATGATGCCCACGGACGCGATCGCCATGAGCGTCATGAAGCTGAGCAGCAAAGTGCGGCGCTTGAACTTGTCCATGATGCGCGCGGCCACCAAGATCATGGTCGTGCGCACGACGTTGACGATCGTGTTGCCGACGCGCGGGTCGGTCACGCCGGCGCTGAAGAAGATGGACGACGAGTAGTACATGACGGCGTTGATACCGCAGAGCTGCTGCGCCGAGCAGAGCACCATGCCAATGATGAGCTGCTTGCGGTATTTTTTGGAGAAGAGCGCCGCCCACGCGTTGACGCCCTCGGTCTCCTTGACTTCTTCTTCGTGGGCCGCAATCATCGCGTTCAAAATCGCCTCCGTGTTGCACGGGCGATACAAGCGCTTGAGCTCCTTGAGCGCCAAGTCGTTCTGGCCGTGCGTGACGAGCCACACCGGGCTTTTCGTCGTGAGCGGGATCAGGAGGATCTGCGCAATGCCCAGCACGATCGGGAACCCGACAAGGATGCGCCAGCCGCTGCCGTACCCGACAAAGTAGTGGACCGTGGTCACGGCCAACGACCCGAACGCGACGCCGACCTGAAGCCCGGTCGAGAACATGCCGCGCATCTGCGTGGGCGAGATCTCGGAAATGAGCACGTTGGAGACGTTGATGGCGGCGCCGGACGCGATACCCGAGACGACGCGGCCAAACGAGAAGAGGTAGATCTCGCTCGAGACCGTCTCGAGGACACCACCGATGATCATCGTGATGGCAATCAAAAAGAGCGTGCGCTGGCGACCAAACTTGTCGGCGGGGTACCCGCTGGTCATGGCGCCGATCGCACCACCGACGATCCACGCCGTGACGGCCATCGTCCACTCGTTGCCCGAGTGGCCGGGAAACATGATGCACGCCTTGTCCGGGATCGGGTTCTTCGCGCAGTCGACGTTGAACGGACGGTAGTTGAGCTGCGAGAGGAGCCAGCCGAATTGGAACGACCCCATGAGCGCGACCGCGATCGTCACGTACAGAATCGGCATCGGGATCAAGGCCGCGGCGTGCTCTTCGTGCATCATGCTCTCGAGACGACTGAGGCGGACACGCGACGTGCTGCGGCGGGACGCGCGCCATGATGTACTCGCACGGGGTTCGTTGAGGCCAGTTCCATCGTCCTTGGGCGACTTGCGAATCGCAACGTACGCGTCTTCGTTGACCGTGCTGGACGGGTCGCGGTGCTCAAACGGTGTTGCGAGCTTGTCGGCCATGTTGCAAATGAGGCAATGTAGCAATGTCGTCGTCGTCGAGGATGAGCGTGTTTTTTTAGGTGCTTCTCATGGACGCGCGCGACTTGTCGCAAGGGTGATCTTGTCGTGGACTTGCAGCAAGGGAATGGGTTGCGCCATATTGACCCATGGTTGCGCTCAGCCAACTGGGTGTCGGCGGCGGCTCTCTACACGAGACGACCACGGAGGAGGATGCGGACGACCATTACTGCGCACGCCGTCGCCGCCTCTCAGCCGCGTATTTCCGTCGACATGCCAATACTCAGACATAGAAACTTGAACGCCACCTTTCTATACCTTCTGGGTTCTAGTACGTGGCAACGCTGGGTGGGGATAAGCTTGGGTGCTCCCATGCTCGACGGACTGGTTGCTTCCATGAGACGCTTCCTCGAGCAAGTAGCATACCAAGTCAACACGTCCCTACCCTAAAGCGAACGGTCGTGCGCTTGGGTGGCGACCTCTTGGGTCCTTTGAGCTGCGGTCACCCAAGTCGAATAATGAGGCTGTGGAACGCGCAGGCCTGCTGCTTGCCCAGATTCAACTGGGCGGCTCGCGACCAACAGGCGTCCTCCCATCGAGGGCCCGCTCCCACGGGACATGGGGCAGGAGTAGCACACGCCGTCGTCAAGCGTAGGACACGGCAGAGATCAAGTAGGACAGAGGAGGACGCTTTAACTCGTTTCTTTGGGCGCATTGATGTCTGTCTTCAAGACTGCGAGGACCATCCCGGGGCATTGTTACGACTTGAGGTGCGGCTCGTGGGTCGCCGGCGTCGTGTCGCTCGATGGCGTCGCACCGTCTTCGCCGTGCCAGAACCACGAGACCCATCGCGGCGTCAAGACGTACGTCATCGTGTTCCAAAGCGCGTCGCCGCTCTGTGACTGCACCGTCTCGTCGCGGACGACGCCGCCAATGAACTGCTTGGCGTGGTCCTACGACAAGCGCAGTTTGAGGACGTTCATTATGCGTGCTCGTACTTGGATGTCGGGGTTGCTCATGACGCCGTGGAGCGAAGACGTGATCGTGCTCGTCACGCTGCGCTTGACCGGCTCCTGCACAAACGTGTGCGCCACGAGCTTGGTCAAGCGCTCCTTCGTGCGCTCGTCTTGCATGAGCGTCTCGAGAAGCGAGATGACACTCTCGCGCGTCGCGGGGTCGATGATGGCATTCTTGATCAAGTTGACAAACTGACGCATGGTCCCTGGGTCCTGCACCATGTTCGTTGGGTGCTCTACCGAGGATCCAATGCTGTACCTGCATGAGGTTGAGCAGCAGCTGCTTGGAGAGCTTTGTGACTTGCGCCATTGTCTGCGGGTTGTTCAAGACGTTGCTTGTGAGGACGACGAGCGCTTTCTGCGTCGTCTCCGTCTCCGAGAGCTACCACAGCGCATCTCCAGTGCCATATCTTTTCGCGTTGGCGTACATTTTTGATAAACTGCGACGCTTGATGCAGCACCTTGGGGTCGTTGAGCACCGTCTGGACGATCTGCGAGGCGAGTTCCTATGCAAGCGAGATGCAGCGAATAGCGATGGGCAGGCGGATGGGTACATACTTGGGTTTGAATCTGGAGCATCTCGTTCTGGAGCGTCTCGCTCGCAACCTCAGCCGTCGTCTTGCTCATGCTGTTCTTGAGCTCTGGTGCGAACGCAACGAGGCAGAGCCCGCCGAGCCCGATCGTGACCAAGCCCCATTTGTTCTGTAGCATTCCAGTCCATGAGCCATGGCAAAAGCAAGAGGCGATGACGTACAAAGGACGCCTTGTGGCGCGAGATGAGCGCCTGCGCGTCAAACTTGGCGCTGTCCTTGGGCGGCGCCGCATGCTGGCTGCAGAGGCGACGGAGGCCACTCGGGCGGCGCAGTCGTCGCACGACCGCCTGCATCGATTGTTCGTGTCGATGCGACAACCCCCCAAAATCGATATTTTCATGCGACATGGACTCCAACAGAGAGAGATATTCCTCCCATTCGAAGTATGGTGCGCTATGGCCCTGCCACGTTTGTGCTCTCGGCGGCCATCGTCGCCGCGTACGAGTGCGACCCAAAGCTCGTCTCGAAGGCGCCGACGAACCGCTTGGAAGGCCAGGCGTGCGGTGGCTGGTGCGGCACGGCCGGCTCGTGCGCAGCGGGCCTGCACTGCGACAACGGACTCCTGCCACTGGCGTTCATGCCCTTTGGCCTCAAGCTCGACACGGTGTGCCGCCGCGCTGCCCACGACGACGCGCTCTGGCACTCTATCAAGCTGCCTTCCTGCAGCTCGGGCTGGCGTCTCATGTCGCTCGCCAACGCCGACGACCTTGCCAAGGCCGCGTCTGTCGCCTCGAATGCCATTATGGCCACCGCCGCGCTGCAGTTTGACCCGTGCGTGCGTATACTCACGGCCAAAGCATGCGACGACTCTCGCTATGCGCTGCTCGTCCAGCGCATCTACGAAGACGCTGGTGCGACCCAGTACTACTTGGTCGAGGACCGTGGCGACCGCCCGGCTCTGCCCACAGCCACGCCCGTGCACCTCCACACAACAGCTTAAACTCGTAATCATCTTGCGTGTTTCTGCACGGTAAGGTACTGCAGCATGCACAGCCTCGTGGCCGGCAGCGTGGCATGGCGGCAAAGATCCACCGATTTGCAACAACGGGCAGACCTGCTAAGTACGATATATTCTTGTTAAGTACGACTGTATTTAGTGTTATCGACAGCCCGACTTCGCTTGCTTTCACTCGAAACAACCGCCTGGAATGGCCTGGAATCGTATCGGCGCACATCACCTCGATACACCGACAACCGATGCAGTCGCGGTGCGGCGTCTTGTTACCGTCGAAATACGCTGCGATCGCAGACCTTCTGCGCAATGATGCATTCCAAAAAGACGAATAGTGTATGACTAAACGAACGCCACCAATACGACAACCGGACGCCGGATGGCTAACGTGTATCCGGATCCCGTCCGGATGGACTGGGCTGGGCGTTTGGTTGGTCGAGTTTAGCTCTTGGTCCATCATGCTCTCGACGGCAGCGAAATTGATTCCCCGCGCGTCGCGCCTGCGCTTCGTCCAGGCCTCGCGCTTGGCGGCCTTCTCGACGGAGGCGCCCGTGGCTGCGGAAGCGACCGAGGCCGCCCCCGCCGGCGTCAAGGCCATCTCGGCGGCCCACCCGATCTCGCAGGTTTGGCGACGCTGCGCTCGCCAGCGCTCATGCATGCATATATGTAGGTCGAGAAGGAGGACTTGCTCAAGTTTTTTGAGCTCTCGGATGCCCAGATCAAGAACAACTTTCCCGAAGGGTACGAGTGCAGCACATTCTGATGGACGAGCTCCATGATCGCGCTTGTAGCATGCCCAAGCGCATCAAGGAGTATTTCGAGCTCACGGAGCCGCAGAAGCAGTTTATGCTCCGCAAGCCGACCTTGGACATCCTCTCGGTCATGAAGGGTACGACGCCCGCACGCGTTGCAGGAATGCACGGCTCACGCCATGGGCGATCCTAGACTTTCCCAACAACTGGCCGGCCCACTGGCCCGAGAAGGCCTTTGTCCTTGACGGCGAGCGTGGCACGGGCAAGAGGTACATCTACCGTCGAGCGACGCGCGTGTGCTAAGCCTCCGTAGCGTGGCTTTGCTCCAGATCGTCAACTTTGCCCGCGAGAACGGCTGGATCGTGCTCTTTGCGCCCCACGTCCGCGCGTGGTGCTACGACGCGCCGTACGTGACCAAGTCGGCGCACATCCAGGGCAAGTACGACATTGATGTCGTGGCCATGGACGTGCTCAAGCAGCTCATCCAGAGCCACGGCCACCAGCTCGCCGAGCTCTCGCTCTCGGCCGACTATGGTGACAAGTACTACCCGCACACGTTTGAGAAGAAGCCGAAGAGCACGTCCGAGTACGACAAGGCGTCGCTCACGCTGCTCGACATGGCCGAGAACGGCTTGAAGGACGACTTGCTCTCGTGCGCCGCGCTCGTCGACCTCCGCGCCGAGCTCGCCAAGGTGACCAAGTTCCCGGTGCTCATCGCGATCGACGAGTACAACACGCTTTTCGAAAAGACGGTCTTTGGCTACGAAGGCCACAACGTGGCGCCGCGCGACATCTCGTTCATCCACGCGCTCGCCGACGTCGACGAGACGGGCCACCGCGAGGACCGGTCGCTCGCGAACGGGCTCTTTGTCGCGGCGACGACCAAGAACTTTCCGTCGGCCTTCAAGTTTACACACCAGGTCGACTGCAAACGCCTGCGCAAGGTCATGCACCCGTACTCGCACGAAGAGCTCGACCAGCTCATCGCGTACCTCCGCAGCATCAACTTTTGGAAGAGTATACTTTTATACTCGTGTCATTGTCTCACGATGCGTTGTGTAGAGGACTTGACGCCCACGGAGGTCTCGTTCTTGCGCCTTATGACCAAGAACGTGCCCGTCAAGGTCTTCAAGCAGGCGTGCATCATGTAAGAAGGAGCGCAGTAGGATATCCGACCAAGTTTAATAGATCACCACCCATTGCTCGGCTACTTGGTCTTCCGTGACGACTACTTGAGTGTGAGCACATAGGCCGTGCCTTGGCCGCCGAGGTGGCCGACAAAATCAATGCCCGGCGCGATCACCGCCTGCTTGGCATGCTGCAAGATCGAGCCGACCGCGTTGACACCGACCGACACCTTGAGCAAGTCGGACGCCGTGAGGGGCAGCATACCGTACAAGTAGAGCTACAACGCATATCGTCACATACAAACTGCATGGCGGTATGCACCTCTTGGTTGGGGCGCAGCACGCAGTACGAGGTGAGGATACCGAAGACCGCTCCGCTGGCACCGATCGAGTAGACTAGACAGAATAGATGGTTTAGCCATAGCCAGAGACGGCTAGAGTACGAAGGGGCGAGCCCATGGCACCCGACACGACGGCGCTGAGCACGGACGACGCAATCGCAGAGGAAAAGTATACGCTGCCAAACTCGGTCGCAGTGAGCGTGCGCGGCGGGTGGTACCCGAACGGCCTCGAGACCGACTCGAACCACGTGCCGTTCGTGAGCGTGGCCACGTAGCCGTTCTCGGGCGTGTCGACCGGCGGCAGAATCGCCGAGCCAAAGTGCCAGAGCATGTACATGTTGATGCCAAAGTGCGTCAGCGTGATGTGGCTGAACGCACTTGTGAGCAGCGTGTGCAGGCGCCGCTCGTGCACGACGCCGTTGTACGAGCACGCA
Organism: Saprolegnia diclina VS20; assembly: GCF_000281045.1. NCBI lineage: Eukaryota > Oomycota > Saprolegniomycetes > Saprolegniales > Saprolegniaceae > Saprolegnia > Saprolegnia diclina. Next base: position 371,694 of record NW_008246119.1, on the reverse strand, counting down.
AAGTGGTGCCACATGAAGCGCGCGAGGCGCGGGCTCCGGTGCGAGACGTTCCAGAGCCCAAACACCATCGCGTTTGCACCGAGGAGCTGGACGAGGATGCGTCGGTTCTCATCGCCATACTACGAGGTAGAGCATGCATTAGTATGGCATGTTTCATGAAGCGAGGACGTACGGCTTGGCGCATCTTGCCCGCGACGAGATGTACGCTATCTTCGAGAAAGTCGAGAAGGCTCATCTTCGACGTCGTGACGGCTGTGACCGCGAGGCCAAGGCCGACAAAGCCGAGGCCAGCGACGCTGCCGTCCGCTTGGACATGATGGCGGGTGACGACGCGTTGGTGGACGCGCGGTGGGAGGCGACGTAGCGTCGCCCGCCCCGCCAGCGCGGGCCGCTGCAGGTGCACGAGCCGTGACAGCATTTTATTTGTGATACAGCCCATGCGACCTTGTTTTAGTGTGTATAATGTATAGTGTGATATCTAGAATGACCTCGCGTTGGAACAGTCGACGCCCATCAGTCTTCATGACATCGCTGACTCGGCGCTGTCGATTGCATGTCCAAGATACACCGCAGGCGTAGCCTTGAGTCACCTTTGCGCCTTCTTATCGCTGTTGTCTCTTGAAGGTGCCAGGTCGGACCATATAACACTATTTCGGAATACATCGATTGCACTTGCAGTTCGCTCATTTGTTGGCCTTGATGGGTTGCCGGGTCTTGACCGTCGGCGACGGCGACCTCTCGTACTCGCGCTGCTTGCTCGACCCAGAGAACTGGCGTGACCTGGACGTTGATACGCCAACGATAGAGCTCACGGCGTCCACCTTTGACTCGCTCTCGGCGCTTGAGGACAAGTATGCCATGGTACGCAGCAACCTTGACGCCCTTGGCGCTGGCTCGGCCGCCGTCTCGGCGACCGTGCTGCACGATGTCGACGCGACGAACCTCGCAGCCTTTGAAAACGACGAGGCCAGTCACTTTGACCGTATTGTCTTCAACCATCCGCACTCGGGCGTCGAAGACGTCCACCGGCACCGGCGCCTCCTCTCGCATTTCTTCCACGCGGCGCTGCGCGTGCTTCGACCGGGTGGCAAGGTACACGACCACCCTCCCATATACGCGCCTCACGCTGAGTGTACATAGGTGTTTGTGACGTTGGCGCGTGACCAGCCCAAGCGCTGGGAGATCCTCAAGCGCGCAGACGCGCTCGACCTCGTCTGCTGCAAAAATGAGCTGTGGACCGAGCCGAGAGGCTACCAGCGCAAGCGCCACCAGAGCGATAAGAGTTTCCATCGCATCCTCTTGCACGGTGAGAAGCTCGAACAGCAAAGTACGATCTTTGGCTTTGGCCGGCGACGCGACGGCACGACGCCGGTGGCAACGACGACGACGCCGACGACATTGCCATCAAGCGATGCCGGCGTGGCCTGCGACGATCCAGCCTGTGGCGGCAAGCGCTTTGCCACCGCTCAGGGCTTAAAGACACATTTGCGCATGGTGCACGAGCTGTGCATCAAGAAGCGCAAGCGCGGCAAGGCCGACGCCGACGATTTTCGCTGCTCGCACTGCAATGGCCGCGAGTTCCAGGACGCCGAGGCGCTCCAGCAACATCTTCTCGCCAAGCACGGCAAGGACAGTCGCATTAGCCCCGACTGGTACGGCCACGCGCCGACGTTGACGGAAACCAAAGAGGCGGCGCAGTGCCCGATTTGTATGGAGTTGTTTCCAAGCGCGACCGCGCTCACGGCCCACCTGTCGACGCTGCAGCCGGTTGCGGTCGCCAAGTGGACATGCAGCATGTGCGAAAAGACATTTGAGGAGCAGCGCGCGCTGCGACAGCACCAAAACTTTTGCACTAAAGATACATAAGACTGACAATAAGACTACGATACGACGACGTCATTTTTTACGAGACTGCACACGACGGCGTCTCTTCGCGCACCGTCAGCGTCGTGTTGGCAAGCACCATGGACTGCATCGCGAGGGGCATCGATATGCGCTGGTGGGTGGCATGGTCCCAGAGATCGAGGCGCGATGGCGGCAACGTCCGCGGCTGGGCGAGGATGTGGTCAACAAGGTCCTGCGGTGGACGCACGCAATGCACGTCCAAGTAGTGCGCATAGCCTTCTGGCCAGCAGTAGACGCCATCGGTCATCGTGCACGCGCCCATACTCTTGGGCGGGCAGGCGTCGCCGAGCCGACAAAAGCTGTAGCCCATCTCGTACGACTCGACGCAGCCTTGCGTCCGAAGGTAGTCGACGACGGACGCCGCAAGGTCCGCGTTCGCGGCAAACCATACAGGTTCCTGGAGCGTGCGCGGATGGGGCCGCCCGTCTAGCAGGTCCGCTTCGTCCTTGCACCAGAACCCGACTTCGAGCAGCGCTGGCATGACAATGATGGAACTCGTCGGACGGGCGATTCCTTCAAAACAAGTGGTCTCCTCCGGGATAGCAACGAGCGACGGATTGCCTTGATACTGGAGGACGCATCCAACCTTTGTCACGATACGCTGGACCCTCCAAACCTTCGGTCTACGCTGCTGCTCGTAGCCGGTTGGATGGCGGGATGGACCTCGAGCCGTGCGAGCTCCTTGAAGAGGCGTGGCGAGCCGGAGGCAAGGGTCTGGCTTTGCCATTGAATGTTCCCTAGAAACAAACTGCACAATCTTGTTACCAAAGTATGACACTTTCATACAAAAAACAAGATATGCCAAAGTGAAACTCCTTTGAAACAAGGGTATAGGAGTTGTTAGAAGTCGATTGCCGACTATTTCTGCGAAAAAAGATTTTCATGAAATATTCGCCAATTCGATTTTGAGGCGGTTGGTCCGATTGCCAGCCACACTCGAAGCGGACAACCATGAGGCCAACGACGCACCTCGCGGCCATGGCCATGGCCGCCCTCCTTAGCACCGGCGCCATGGGCGCAGATACGACGTACCCGGCCAAGAGCGGCCTCGGGACATGGGTCGACGCCGACACGCCCAAGAGCGCCGCCACGGTCACGACGTCGCGCGGCGAAACTTGGAACCTCGTCATGAGTGACGAGTTCAACCGCCCGGGACGTGACTTTTCCGCCGGCAAGGACCATCTCTGGACGGCGATGGAGCTCGCCGACGGCGTGAACGCAGCGCTTGAGTACTACTCGATCAACATGACGAGCACGCAGCTCGATGCGACCGGTGGCTACATGCAGATCAAGACGATGCACGACGACATCAAGTTTACCGTGTACAACATGTACAAGAACCCGCCGGGGTTCCAGCAAAGTCAAATGGTACGACTTGCCTTGTCGTCTTGTCGCGCTCAGCATCTACGTAGTGGTACCGCAGTGGCATGCTCCAGTCCTGGAACAAGTTTTGCATGCAAGGTGGTTTCATCGAAGTCAACGTCCAGCAACCGGGCGTCGTCACGGCCGCGTCTGGCAACCCCGACTTGAGCGACCCGAAAGGCCGCGTCACGGGCGGTATGCTCGCACTCACCACTTCTCTCTTCTCATCTCTGTCTAGGCTTCTATTACCCGACGTGGCCCGGCGTGTGGCTGTTGGGCAACTTGGGTCGCGCGCTCTTCACGGCGTCGACGACGCGCATGTGGCCGTGGTCCTACGACGTTTGCGACGACGACTCGCGGAAGAACCAAGCCATCTCGGCCTGCAACTCGAACCCGGGCTTTGGCCTCAACCCCAACCAAGGCCGCGGCGCGCCCGAAATCGACATCCTCGAAGGCGGCGGCAGCGACATTTCGTCGTCGATCCAGATCTCGCCGGGCATGCCGTCTAAGTTTCGCGTGGTGCCGCCGACCGGTGAGAACGGCGCCTGCATCTACACGCAGACCTGCAAAACCGTGGGCGCCAACCTCCCGGACGTGCCGTCGTCCATGGCCACGACCCGCGGCTACCGCACGTGGTACCAAGGGCTCAAGTATGCGCCGTCCCGGCTCTGCACACCGCTGGCGACCAAGAAACAGGCGGCCGCCACCATTAACGCGTCGCTCACGGCCGGGATCACGCAAAATGCGTGCACGATCGACACGTGTCCGGCCTCCAACGACGTCAACGGCTACCTCGGTCTCGTTGACGACAAGGGGTCGCACTACTGGGGCATCAACGACGACGGCACGTGCATGCCCGTCATCAACGGGTCTGTCCATCATTTAGAGGTGGCCGTGGGCTCATGCGCAGTGTAGCTACAATGGTGCGTATTTGTGCGACCCGTTCAACACGGATCCGCGCTGCGGGCAGCCGCTCTGGGGCGGCAACTCGAACGGCAATGCGATTCCGTCGTTCAACTACCAGCTCGATGCGATCTCGGCCAACTGGCCGATCCAGCTGACCGCGTACACGTCGTTTCTCAAGTACCAGCTCGAATGGTAGGACCGATGTGCCAGATACTCGGACGGAGTCTTGGACGTAGGGTCATGGGGACCACGGGCTACGTGCGCTGGATGGTGGAGGGCAACCCGATCTTTGAGATTTCGGCGTCGTCGCTCACCGACCCGCCGCAAGACCCGGCCAACACGGACAAGGCGAAGATCAACCCGAAGAAGATGATGATCGAGGAGCCCATGTACATGATTTTCAACACGGCGCTCTCGACGAGCTGGGGCACGACGCCGCCCAACCCGGGCCAGCCCTGCCGTGGCGCGGGCAATGACGCCAAGATCAACAAGATCTGCGACGCGTTCCCGCTGTACCTCAAGGTCGACTACATTCGCGTGTGGCAAAGCGCCACGGGCATGTCGGTCGGGTGCGACCCTCGCTCGCACCCGACGGCCGAGTACATTGCTTCGTACGAGCTCGTCATTTTGTTTCGCAAACCAACCGCTCGCGCGTAGGAACCTGGCCAACTATGAGGACCTCAACAACCCAGTCATCATGGTTGACGGCGGCGCGTCCTGCACGTCCAACGACGACTGCACGCTGCCGCTCAGCGCCACCGGTGGCGTCCAAGTCATCTCGGGCTCGTGCGACAAGACCAAGCTCAACGGCCGCTGCGTCTGCCTCTCGCCCACGGTCCGATACCTTGCAATTTGGCCCTGACGGACGCTCATATGGCGGTCGTAGGTCTGGGGTGGCCCGCGGTGCACGACGGTCCGCAGCACGACTGGCGGCAACAGCATCAGCTCGTCGTTTGGACCGACGCTCTGGGTCGTCTTGGTGATTGCGGCGATTGCGATCCTCGCCACGATCGGTGTTATTTACGCCCGTGGCCGCGGCCGCCGTCTCCAGCTGCAGTTCCGCGGCGTCGAGCAAGGTACGAGGACTGCACGCCATAAGATCTCACAGGCTCTTTGTAGCCGAGATGGTCACGGTCATGCCGCCTGCGATGCGCAACACGATAAACGGCACGATGAACGAGGGCGGCCAACCACGCAGCGACTCGTTGCGCAACCGCCGCGTGGTCTAAGACACGATAAGATCTTGCGCCTCTTGTGACGCTGCAGAGGTGGCATTGCAAGCTTCTCTTCCGCGCACGCCAGTCGACGTGGTGTGCGCACGTCAACTGCTTGGGCTGCGGAATCTTCCGGATATTGGCCGCCAATCACAACGCTCCAACTTGAAGCACAACGACCCCGCACCTTTATATCCGGATGGTAGCGTCCACCGCGTCATCGGTCAAACGCGGGCGATGAGCAAGACTGCGCTGGTCTCCGCTTTCTCGACTGGGTCTCTACCTGGTCGTGGGGTTGTCCTTGCGCTCGTTGAATGTTCGCGGGGCTTGGAGATAGGACCTTGTTGCCAGGGGTAGGGAATCACGCTGCGCGTTGATTGGTGGCATGCCCATACGCACTTTACCGGATATCGAAGTTTAGATACAAATATCAAGTATATAAATTCGAAGCGACGCACGTGCCAATGATACGTACTTGAACGGGACGGCCATCCGCGCAAGATACACGCCATGGCCCCAGTTCCAGTCGCGCAGCATGGCAGCCAGCCCACCGCCGTCGCCGATCAATGTACATGCGCGCCTTCTAAGCCGCCCGATAGAAGACTATGCGACGTTCGAGGCGCCGGCGAGCACGCTCCATAGCTCGGTGCGCCGCCTTGTGAATACGCACGCGACCGAAGCCGCCGCGATCTCGAAAATGGCGTGGAAGGTGAGCGTCGCGACGCTCTGTCGCACGTTCTTGCCAGCAATCACCGCCGCCTTCTTGGGCCACTTGGGCTCGACCGAGCTCGCGGCCAGCGCGCTCGCCAACATTTGGGTCTCGGGCCTCCAAACCGTCATCTACGGCTTCTCCGTCTCGCTCTGCACGGTGCGTCGATGGCCTTTCTCTTGAATCTCATAACGCCTTTGCGTTTAGCTCTGTGGCCAGGCGTACGGCGCGCGCAACTACGAGCTTGTCGGTATCTGGTTCCAGCTCGGCGTCGTCTCTCTCTCGCTCCTCTCGATCCCGATGTGCATTTCGTTCTACCACGTCGACTACATTTTGTGCTACATCAGCGACGACCCGAACGTCCTTGCGCTCGCCACGCAGTTTTCGCGCTACTCGATTCTGAGCGTCTGGCCGCAGTGCTTCAACTGCGCGCTACGGTACCGCATACCGCTTTGTACGCTATGTCCATACATGTCAAATACACCGTAGACAATACCTGCAAGCCCAAGAAATCGTGACGCCCGGCACCGTTGTGAGCTCGATGAGCGTCGTGCTCTGCATTGGCGCCAACTACCTCTTCATCTACCACTGGGATCTCGGCTTTATCGGGTCGCCGCTCGCTCAGTTGGTCGCGGATGTCTTCCAACCCGTCGCGCTCGTTCTTTACGCGTGCGTCTACCGCAAGCACCATACCGAGACGTGGTTTGGGTGGACGTGGGCGTGCGTACGGCGCGACCGCGTCCAGCGCTTCTTATGGCTCTCGTTCACCATGACACTCAACGTCGCGATGGACGAGTGGATCTACTCGGCCGTGACCGCCGTCGCGGGCTCCCTCGGCCCGCTCAACCTCGCGGCCAACAGCGTCTTGTACACGCTTTGGAACCTCGTCTACAGCATCTACTGGGGCTTTGGCCTCCCGACCCAAGTGCGCGTGGCCAACTTTCTTGGCGCCAACGATCCGCGCGCAGCGCAGCACACCATGCGTGTGGGGTATCTACGATCTTGTTGCTTTCATTCCCTCCTTACGACCAACTTTTGTAGATTTGTCCTCGGGGGCGTCGCGGCGTTTGGCTCGGCGGGCCTCTTCTACGCCTGCCAGCGCCCGATCATTGCGTTCTTCACGCCCGACGACGCGCTCGCGGACCTCATTGCGTCCAACATGCTGCTCTTCGGCTTGGCCGTCGGGCTCTCGGGGCTCCATATCGTGCTCGCCAGCGTCCTCGAGGCCATGTCGATGGCCAAGACGCTCCTTTGCATCACCGCCTCGGGCTCGTGGGGCGTCATGTTCCCCATGTCGTATTTCCTCGGCCTTTCCATCGGCCTCGGTCTCTCGGGGCTTTGGCTTGGCAGCATCTGCGGCGAACTCGCCAAATTTGTACTAATTGTGCGTGCGCTCCACAAGGTCAATTGGCGCCGTGCTGCCCGCAAAGCCATGCGAGATGGTGGCGACCGCCCAGCGTGTAGCGAAGAGAACGCGGCGATGGCGCGGCTCTCGATCGGGACGGCGACTCCGACGCTCTTTAGCCCCGTCATCTCTCGGCGTATGAACGAAGCCGACTATGATAGGTCGCGGAGCCAGTCGGAGACCGAGGTGGACGAGAGCGACGATGCGACTCGACCGCGCGCGTTTTCGTGCTAGTTTATATAGAAAAACTAGGTAAAAAACTGCACCTTGACCTTGAGAAGCGGGCCGAGGGCAAAGACGAGGTTGTTGGTCGTGTCCTTGGTCATCACGTTGCAATGACGTGGCGCCTGCAGGGACGAGAGCGTCGAGAGCACTTTTTCAAAGTTGGTGCGCTCGTCGGCCGTCGCGTACTCGTAGAGGTACGTGGCGACGCAGATATTGCGCAAATGCGACGGCACGTCTCTGGCATGTCCTTCATCGGACGACACGTTGTGTTCGGTTGTGAGGTATCTACACCGTCTCCATGCCATTATTTTCTCCAAGACAGAGTAGTGGGCTACGTAAGGAACGTGCGGTAGAGCACACCGTTTGGTGTGAGCGCGTGAATCGTTGCTAGTAGCTGCAAGAGATGTGCACGGTCCGTAGGGGACAAGCCCGTGCCGATGGTTCGCAGCACAGTGCAAAAATCTACATCGTCGCGGCGTCAACTTCAACTGCAAACTCAATAATACCTTGTTCGTGAAGCAGCCCCGTCGGAGCGGTCTGTGGATGCCGTAGCGCGTCGGCCGATTCGAAGGCATGCAGCGCCGTGTCGTAGCCCGATGTACCGCGCGTCTTGTCGACGAGGAAGCGCCGAAGACGGCTCTCCAGTGCGCTCGTGGCCGATGGTGCGCTCTGGCGACAGCCACACGGCACATTCGGCGCCGTCGCCGTGCAGTCCTCCACCATCCTATACAGTATTCCTCACCGTCCATGTCCGCCAATAGTTGTACGCGAGAAAGGTCGGGTACTGAACGTGCGGGCCGTCCGCAAAGAGCGGAACGAGCATTTGCACCTCCTTGGACGGCCATTTGTGCGTCTCGTGGGTCGTGAGCGCCGAGACAAAGTCTACGGGCGTCTTGGGCCCATTCTCCACGAAAATATGTGGACAACCTGTCTTGGTGACGACGCCGGCGCACACCCCCGTGACGCGCTTGTCGCATTTCGCGAGCTGCTTCTTGAAATGCAGTAGGGTCGGCCCGAAATCGCGGCTCGGGTCAGTCGCCAAGCGCGTCAAGAGCGTCTTCATGTGCTTTTGCTGCTTCACAGTCGCATACTGCTGTCCGTAGCGCCTACACGATCGAGTCGAAGTCCCGCGCTGCAAATATACAAGTACTCTAAAAACACAGCATAGTTGACGCCGCCCGAATGCGTGTCACGGGGAAATTTGGTCAAAATGGCTTGCAATTGCGTGGTCGATACGTTAAAGTTGATGTAGTCGAGCGCCTTGGCATACCCTACACACGAATGCAGCGGCAAATATTAGGCGTCCCACGCACCCTCTTCCGAGAGCGAATTCGTGCAGAGCGGGTCAAAGACGTCACATGCTTCCACAAATTTTTCAGCGCCGGTAAAGATCGACCGCCGCGTATGGCTGCACGTCGCCAGCGCGTTCTCTGTCGTGAGCGGTAGTCGCTGCAGTAGACGCGCGCGGAGGTCGCGCTCTACGGACAAAATGTCCGAGCCCAAGTGCGGTTCGTCGAGGCTTTGCCGCCGACGCAAGCCGTTGTCGTCACCGGACGTCGACGCTTCTTCTTCGCTGTCGACGCAGAGAAAGAGACCAATCTACCCGCGTCTCTTAGCGAAAAGGTGCGTCTACCGCCGCACCTGCTCGTAGTCGATAGCGTTCGGCCGCTTGCGGTGGCGGAGGTTGGTCGTGAGGTACCCCATTTCCTTGGCGGTCAATGGCGCCTTCATGTGCTCTAGCAACGTCTCTACCTCGACCATCGTCGTCATCCTACAAGACGAGCACGCACCGACAAACGCGGCTTCTGAGAGAAGGCCACTGCCGTCCGCGTCGGCCTGGCAGAGCACGTCGCGAAGGCCGTCAAAGCCGTCTTTGGACGTTGCCATGTGCTTGGCGCCATGAAGCACCTTGTGGCGGATGCTGCTCTAGTACACGATCAATATAAGTATGATGTCTTCGCGATCACACGACATACCTTGAGCACGCGGTGCTTCTCGAGGCGCGGGTCGACGCGGATCGCGCGCTTGGTAATGTCAGGCTTGGACTTGCGCTTGCGTCGGTGGCGGCGCGGCGCCGAGCTCGCTTCGGACGTTGTCGCATTGCGCTCGGACGCGCTGCTCGAGTCGGCCTTCTTGCCGTCGTCCTCATGGTCGCGGTCGTCGTCCATCGCGGCTTGGAGCTGCGTGCAAAAGGCCACATAGTTGACGAGCGCCTCGTCGTGCTTGGCAGCAAATGCATCCGCGACCTCGGCCAAGTCCCTAGTCCATTATTGTCGACACGAGGGCGACAGCAACATGGCATTGACGTGTACACGCTGTGGTCGTTGCCCAAGAGACCGTCCAGCACCTTGATGAAGCGCCTGTATCATCGTCGAGCGTCACGAGCATGCGTTGATGAGCGTACCGCGCTTTGACGCAGCGCGTATCGTCGTGGTCGAGCCGCTGGAGCTCGGAAAAGACATCGTCGGGCTCGACTTGCCGCAGTAGGAGCGCAAAGCACCGCCGGGTATCGCCCATGATGGCGACGTATTAATAACTGATCAACGTCCTCATCGAGTCTCGCTATATTTACACGTTTACACTTGGTCCTCTTGACAGCAAAACTTCTTGAAGACGCCGGCGACGGCCGCGCGCGCGTACGGGATGTACGAGAGCGTGTACCACCAGAGCGCGCCAAACTGGATGAGCACCGAGAGCAAGACGAGGCCGGCGCGATGCGGTATGTGCGGCGAGAAGCAGAGCGCGAGCGTGACGCCGATAAAGACCACATAGATCGCGGCCGAGACGCGCCGCTTGGCATCAAACATGGACTTGCATTGCGCGACGGGCCCGACAAAGAACATGGTGCAGCAGAGCGAGAGGACGTTGCCGAGTGTGTAGCAAATCGCAAACGGCGCGGGCCGGCCACGGACGAGCTGCGCCAAGCGCACGGTCGACCCCAGCGAGAGCACCATGCCGAGGAGGAAGCAGAGAAGGCAGCCAAAGAGTCGCTCCTTGTACGAGAGGTTGAGCGACGGGCAGGACAAGGCGTCATCTTGCTGCGCCGGCGTCGCATTGTAGCCCGGCTCGCCGTCGAGCAGCCGCTGCTTCTGCCACTTGAGCTTGTCCATCATCTTGGTCGCGACCAGCCTCTGCGATATGCAGGAAATGGACGCTCAAGAACAGCCATACCGGATACGCTCAAATTATCCGGCTCCGGATGTCAAGTTGAAGTAGGCGCCTCCTGCACACACAGCACGGCGGCCGCCACCATCACTGCGGACGCTGCAAGGTGCCATCGACGAGCTGCTCTAGGTGATGAGGCTAGCGTCATGGCAGCGTCTTCGCGAGGTGCATGGCGCGGACTAGCACAGATCCATAGAAGAAGCAAAGATCCATCGAAAGATCATCGAAAACCTCCGAGCTGCCATCCGGATAACCATCCTCGGCGCAGGATAGCTCACACCTCAAGCAGGCGTCGGTGGGAGGGTAGAAGAGAGCGTCGATCGAGCCAAACGACCGAGACTCGCTGTAGTGTAGTAGGACGCTATGGAGAAACGAGCGTGAAAGCTTCGAGTGTCGATAGCATCGGGGACGTCGACTTCGAAGAATCCTGGTATCCGGACGATTGGGACCTGAAGCGTCGCAATCAGTTTCCTATTCTTACGCTTGAAGATGCAGCCGACGATATCGCCCTCGAGCGACGGGACGAGGTACGTGGCCGCTTGCGACAGAGCCTGCGTACGACAATGACGTAGGATGACGCGACGAACGGCGGTGGCGGCGGCGCGGCCGAAGCGACATGCGAGCCCGCCCACCGTGCCGGCCAAGCCCGCGGTGCGAACCAAACGAGCCAAAAAGGTCGACGTCAAGTCGCCGCGCAAGGAGCGGGAACCCAAATACGTGGCACTGGGCATGCTCGCTGACGTGCGGGTACGTCGATCTGTAGCATGCTCGAGCCCAGTGCGAGTCTGCTCTATCTAGGATGACAAGGGGCGGTGGAGCGAAGCACGGGTCATTGACGTGGATGTGGACGCGCAAAAGGTCCACGTGCATTTTCTCGGGTGGCACAAGCGCTTTGACACGTGGGTGGCGCAGTCCGCATTCGCACCGCACGGCGCGCGCGTCGCCAGCGCCAAGAAGGACGAGAAGAGCATGAAGCGCAGCCACATCAATGCGGCGCACCTCTTTGCCATCAATCCCAAGTACACTGCGCACGAGAAGGACAGCGGTGCGTCGGAAGACGATGCCGAAGCGGAAGCGAGCACGGTTGACGTGGCGAAAGAAGCTTCGCGCGGGCGCCCTCGTAAGCGCAAGGTCGCCGAGGCCAAGACAGAGGCCGCCCAGCCCGAGCGGTCGCCGTCGCCCCCCACCAAGCATCGCAAATCGCTGCGCATGACCAACGTGGCGGTAGAAGCGACCGTGCCCACGCCAGCTCCGTTGTCACCACCTGCGCCGTCACCCGTTGCGTTGGCCCCACCACCAGTCGAGCCGACGACGTCCACTTTACCTCGGGCGAACATGATGTCGCCGATGCGGCCGCTCACGGCGGCGAGAGAAATGGCGCCACCAATGGTCATGGCAACGCCGCCTGCGATGCAACCGCAGTCGGGCTATGCACCGAGCAGTAGTACCAAGACGGTGCTGGCCGAGATCTTTCGTCAGCGTGTGCAGCAGCAGATCGCCGAGCTCGTCGAGAACCAAAAAGGCAAAGTCGCCAAGAAGCAGCAGCAGCAACCCAAGCCCGCGAAGGCGTCGTCCACCAAGCCAAAGCGTTCGGACGGAATGCCATTCCCGCCCGTGATGCCCGTGTACCAAGCCAACATGGCTGCGTTCCATCGACCGCTCCAAGCCAACGCTGCGTTCCTTCAAGAGAGCATTGACGCGTGGAGAGCGCAGCAGGACAACCTCATGAAGGACATCACGTCGGTCGTCTGTCTCTAACGCACCAACAATTCCGTTATCTCTACCGACGCCGACAGGTCCGAGCACCGCAAGCGATACCTTCGATAGGAAATGCGACGGCGTACATGCCAGTGACGAGGACTAGCGCCGTTCGCTGCGCATGTGACGAGGTAGTACTGCCTACTGCAGGCATCCGAACCGTGGCGTCGACAAGCCCGTATGTGGACTGTACTCGGTGGGATGGGCAATAACGGATTTGTATATAAAAGAAGCGATAGATTAGGTGGAGGGGACATAGAGTGGGGACGTGGATTACCCACAGAGACCTTCTTCGACGCCTTCGACAAAGCGCGTCATAAACTTGTCCGTGACGCTGGTGTAGTTCATAATGTCGGCAATGACCATCGACTCGAGCGGCTTCTCTGTGAGGCCCGTGAGCACCTCCGTGTTCGACTCGACCTCGCCTTGGAGGTACTCGAAGAGCTGCTTCTCGGCCGTCGTCTTGCCGTCGAGGTAGTAGCCGTACACGTACGTGTACTTGAGGATGCGCCGGCACTTGATGAGAAGGTCCATGGCCTTGAGCACGGCCTGAAAGTCGACGACTGTCATTTCTTGGAGGTCGTCGACCTTGGCCTCGGCGTCCGCGCGGCCCTTGATGCAAATTGTCTCGGCCTTGGCGTGGTTGAAGTACCGCGTGCTGTAAAAGAGGTAGCGCTCGAGCTCTGTCTTGGCCCGTGACAAGTCCGAGTCCTGTGACGCCGTCGCGTTGAAGCGGTTGCAGTTGTAGTTGGCCGTGCCGCCGGAAAAATGCGACTGCCACGACTCCATGCAGATCCAGCAAAACTCGTGGCGGCACGTCTTGCATGACATGTGGTTGCAGCCCTGGTTCTTCTCGATGCGCACCGAGCACTTGGTGTTCGGGCACTTCTTCGTGTTGACGAGCATCCAGTTGGCCGTCTCCGACTCGTTTGCGCACTTTTCCTTCCAGATCCGGAGCTGGTCGCACGTCACGACGGGGTGGGCTTCTTCGCCGCAGCGGAGGCAAAACTTGCAGCCACAGGCGCAGTCGACAAAGAGGTCGCCGCCCGACCCACTGATCGCGTTCGGGCACCCGGGCGCGGGGCACCACTTGATGTTCTGGCTCTTATCGACAAAGGACCGGAGCGCCCACTTGGCGTGCTCCTTCTTCTTCGGCGCATCGAGGAGCTTCTGGAAAAGCGCGTCCGGCACGAGCTCGTTGCACTTGTACGCGAGGCACGTGGCTGTGAGGCACGACGGCCCGTCTTCGAGCTTGGTCATCAAGTAGCCTTTCCAGCAGTCGACGCAGTACATGGCGCCGCAGCCGAGCGCAATGACGTCCTGGCCCGGCACGTCGTCGCGGCAGACTTCGCACACGATGCCTTTCGGCGCGCCAATCTTGTAGTTGTCGAGGTGTTGGGCCCCGACTTCCTCGAGAAAGGCCTTGGGCGTCTCGCGCTCGTAGAACCGGTCCTGGACCACCTCCTTGCTCCACTGGTTCGAGCGGAGGAGTACGGTCGCGACCGCCGGCGACACCATGAGGAGCTCCGAGACCTCGGCCACGAGGAGGTCCTGGTCGCGCTGGAGGTCGGCCGTGTTGACGACCGTGTACTCGGCGCTGGGCGCGGCCGGGACCTGCGCGAGGTCGTCGCCGTCCGAGTTGTAGTCGTACTCGTCCTCGCTGCTGTACGCGTACTCGGACATGGGGAATTGGAGAATGGAAAGATGCAATTTGAGAGGACCTAACGGGCGTGGAAGGGTCCAAACCTTGATTTTTGTATGGGTATACTGGCAAGGAATGCATTCGCACGGGTAATATTCGTTTTGGCAGGTACGACCAACATTCGCGGCGACCAGCTTGAAAAAATGAATGAAGCTCTGCAAACAATCAACTTCACCGAGCTGCAATAACGTCTCTCTCCCGCGACGTCAAGTTCCTTCGTTTGGGTCCGTTGACCAATCTATCGATTTCTCTGGCTCGTTGGAGGTAGCATCCCGTACTTGATACAACGCACTGCGTTTTCTCGGCAAGTGGGGCTGCTGAGAGATGGATCTCTGCGTCCAGCTTACTCCCAACGGCCAAGTGCTGGCGCCAACAACCTCACGCGTGTAGATGTTGATGTAGCGCTAAAGTATGCGGCGCTATGAGTCTCTCATTGTCAATACATTGTCTGCCGCCGTGTACGTAGCTTGTACTGCTGCAGCACACACGTACTTGACGTGTTGAACCCAGTGGTGCTATCCTGATGCACACGTCGTATCAACATCCTGAAATGAAACGAAACCGGAACCAAGCCTGTGAGAAATCAAAGTTGTCTATGCCCCATGCCCCGTGCTTCTTCAAGCGACAACGCGATGTTCTGTCGTTCACACTGGAAAATACAGGACCGGGGCCGCAGTTGCCTTTTCACATACAACTGCCGATGGGACTGTCAATGCTCCATTCATTGCTTTGTGCAATGAAGCTGACCCTTGGCGTTTGCTCACAAAACCAAATCTTTTGCGGGAGCATCGATGGACCCAGCGACCACCAAATGCCCTTCATCGACCGTTGTAGTCCAATACCTCAGATGTGGCAAGGTCTCTATATTCAAACAGATGCTGGCTGTGGCTGCTCATCGCCCTTCCGGGGCGTAGCCAGCGCGACTTGTCGAGGTCGCCAAGCATCATGCAGCCGTAAAGATACAATAGCGTTTTGACGTTTCTTCGCGCTAATCTGCACAGCGCAGCTGGTAGAGCTGGTGCCAAAGTCGAGCTTCTTGGATGGCCGCGCAATGTACACATGTATCGTGCGGGCTGAGGCGCCGATCGCACGATCCTCGGCTCTTATCAATGCGGCTTACAGCACCGTTCGGTATGAGATGCCGAATTTGAACAGGGTAGTGCCGAAAATAAGAGGTTTGCCCATCGAGATCCCCAGCGACGTTGCCGAGCAGACGACCCACTTCAACAACAACTTTGCCGAGCAGCTCGCGATTGCGCCGTCGCGCTGTGCGCCGGGCAGTGACGCGCTCGTCGACAAGATGCTGCAAGGCCGCCGCTTCTCCCTTACGCCGACACGCTCCGACCCTCGGCGACTGTACCTCCAGCATGATGCCAATCGCCCGCCGCAGACGTACGAGCGCCATCACGAGCCACCTGAGCAGCTGCCTTTCCAACTCGGCCGGTGGTCCGTTGTTTGCGCTGCGCCTGGCCCAGCTGATACCGGCATCATCAAGTACTCACGACGGCGACATTGTGGACAACCTCGTCCACGCCAACTCGACGATCCGAAGCAGCACATCACGGTATCAAGTCGAAGGATGGATCCGGTTGTAGATGATCAGCTGTGCGCTGGACAGAAACCCTACCCCTTGCTCAGCAGCCCATGCATGTGTCGACGCATTGCTGGCTGGGTGCTCCGAACGGGGCGACCGAGGTAGATGCCACAAGGACGGCTCTCGCTCCTTCTACTTGGCGACAGCGTTGCACGAGTTTGGCCGCAATGTAGTTGCATGACCTCCTCGCTACATCCAAACAACACATTGCCAAGAGAGTGATATATCACGTGTTTTTCTCCATGACACGCATGCTTCGGACTTTGCCCAAGAAACGGGTTGCCGTCGTGGGTCTTGTGCGCCTCGAGTCTTCTCGCATATAGATAGGTCGTGGCCTTATCTTTGTACGCGTGCATGGCCCATCAACCTCGTACAGAACGACCTCAACCACACGACATGTCGATGGTTTCCTCGCTTCTTGCGCGCGATTGTCGATCTACCTCGTTGATCCATGTCGACCTCGCTCAGATATCTAAGACTCGATCTATAGCTCGACATTGGGCGTACAAAGTAATCGGTGTCACCTTTGCACAAATCGTGTCAATGCTTCAATGTGGCCAATTACTAGAATTATGCGCAGTCTAGACGACACGGGCTCAACGAGTTGCATGCGTTT
>NW_008246119.1:324253-329142 GCF_000281045.1 Saprolegnia diclina VS20 | reverse complement strand
GGGGGCCCCGCCGCTGCGAAGCGAGTGCGTTGAGTACTTGGTGGGGTCTTGTCGAGGCGTCGCACACCGTCGCGGATGAGCTGCTTGAATGAACTGAGATGTGTTGGCTGGCTTCTCATTGCACGTCGCCTGCGCAGAATTGTCGGTCTCGGTTGCTTCAGCCAAACGAGAGTCTCTGCAGCGCCCACCATGCCGGGACCGGGAAACCAGGGCACCCAGACAACGACAAGCCGATGTTGACGCCGGTGCACCGCTGGTCCGCGTTGGCGCGTGGTGATGCGGCGTTGACCTCGTGCCCGTCGCCTTCGAGTTGAGAACGTTGCTCGAGGGCCATGACGGGCGTCCTTGACCGTGGTAGCGTGCTTCGCGGCTTGGAAACTTGTCTGACTGTGCGGGGAGAGAAACCCAGTAGCGTAGCCCCCAAGAGTGAGCGCTGCTGTGGGTTGTCGAAGTCGCGCATAAAAACTGGCTCCGTGCGCTTCGTGGGTCCCTCGTCGCGATCCATACATCGCCAACGAGTTGGGGTCGGGAGCCAGCGCCACGATTCGCCATCGGCCAAGTTCATCACGTAAGAGGAGATCGCAGTGCAGCGGTGCCGCACAAGGCGCCGTGAGCAGGTGCGCTTTGCGCCAGTTGACGTAGAGAAAGTTGAGTCGCCTGGCTAATGCGCTTTGTCTACAATCTCGAAGCATGAGCGCCGACATCATAGTAAGATTTGATGAGCGTGCAGCGCATGAGCGACCGTTGGACCCGAGGTCCATGCACGGCGCCGCTGCGCCACCGTTGGACTCAAAGTCCATGCACGGTGCGCCCGAAAAGCCGCTGATCGAAACCAAGCACGGCAATTTTTTGGCAGCCGTTGGACCCGAGGTCCATGCACGGCGCCGCGACGCCACCGTTGGTCTAAAAGTCCATGCACGGTGCGTCAGAAGTACCGCTGGTCGAGATGTCCATGCACGGCACATTTTTTGGCTACCGCTGAATACAAGATCCATGCACGGTGCCTGCGAGCGGCCGTTGGACCGAGGTCCATGCACGGCGCCGCGACGCCACCGTTGGTCTAAAAGTCCATGCACGGTGCGTCAGAAGTACCGTTGGTCGAAACCAAGCACGGCAAAAGTTGGCGGCCGCTGGACCCGAGGTCCATGCACGACACCGCTGCGCCACCGTTGGTCCGAGGTCCATGCACGGTGCGCCCGAAAAGCCGCTGATCGAAACCAAGCACGGCAAAAGTTGGCGGCCGCTGGACCCGAGGTCCATGCACGACACCGCTGCGCCACCGTTGGTCCGAGGTCCACGCACGGTGCGTCAGAAATATCCTTGGTCGAGATGTCCATGCACGGCTCATTTTGGCTACCGCTGAATACCAGATCCATGGACGGTGCCTGCGAGCGGCCGTTGGACCGAGGTCCATGCACGGCGCCGAGATGGAAATTTGTACTCGTCCATTGAGTTGGCTGCGTGGACGGTGTGTTGGTGGTAGATGCGACAGCGCGAGCCCGTTGAAGACCACCTCCTCGACCACCTTGAAGCCTTGATGACCATGCCGGCGGTGGTTGAGGTGGCACCTCCACTGGCTCGGCCTCTGCGGGAATTTGCTACGCCAGGTGGGCTCCCGTCCCCACCCCGGCGCCTTCAAACCGACTCAGGCAACGCGGTAAAGACTTGGATGAGCCCACCGTAGGCCTTGGTAATGTATTCCACAACGCATCGTTGGCAAACAGTGTGGCCGCTTGATGCGGTTTGCGTCGGCGCACTCGGTCGACCCGTCGCATCCACGAGCGGAGAGAAAGCGACAGCAGATACCATTGCTGGCTTGCCTGGGTAGCTTGTTGTAGACCTCCGACGACATTTCGACCTTCTCATGCGAGACGTCCGTGTGACCCGCGCGCCCATTGTCGTTTTTGAACGCGCCCGCGCTGCGGCTCGGATCGGATGCGCTCATGAGTTGCTCGAGAGTTGCCAGAGTTGATGCCTTGAAAGCCTCAAACTCCTCAGCCTTGCGTGTGGTCGTGACTTTGAAGAGGCGATCAAGCTCGATGGAATCGCGGTTGAAGAGTTTGTGGGTCTCCTCGTGAGAAGACATCGATGACGAGCCCGTGACATCGCGATGGAGGTTTGCCGTGAACCGAGAGAATATCGAGTCAATCCATTCCACTAGGTCGTCCGCCGTGTCCGTCGTGACAACGTTCGACGCGACGAGCGCTTGTACGGTAAAAATGCCTTTGGCGATGAACTGTTGCACGCGCCGGTGGCAAAACGTCGCGGCGTAGAGAGATAAGTTGGTCAATGCACCCTCGATGGCAGAGCTCGGAGGCCCCGCCAGCTCGGCCTCGGGAAGCAGAGCCTTCGACGAGTAGTCTTGCCGAATGCTTCGGTTGTTTTTGGTCCACGTCCGCATGTCGCCCACAGAGCGACGTTGAAAGTGCAAGATCGAGAGCTGGCCCTCGTCAAAGTTGAAGGAATAGAGGGCCCGCAGCACGCTGGGATAGCGAAAGAAGTAGAGCTCCTCGTGAAGGACCGAGCGGAAAAAGTCGGAAGGCGGTGAGGACAAGTACTCGGCAGACGTGATGAGAGCATGGATGGCCTGCTCGGTGCGTTTGGGTACAAAATCGGTGCTAGCTCGCTTGGCGTCACGTCCGGCCGCAATACGACGAGCCCGGACCAAATACGCGCCGGCTGTGTCCCATGCTCGAGGGTCTGCTGAGAGGTGGGGCTGATTGAGGACGGGGCGACCGCTCGCTGATGCCGCCGGGCCAGTCGCGCCACTCCAAAATTCACTGTCCGCCCGCCCAAACTTCGGATCCTGGGGTGTGCCTTGATGGTTTGTACCCCAGAACACCGACGAGGCATCGTCCAAGTCTTCTCCCTGCGATGCCGACGAGCGCTCGCTGCTGTTGGACGCGTCCGAATCGGGATCGTCGCGGTTGGATGCGGCGTCATCGGAACCGTCATCCACGTCGGGCGTCATCCGCGGCTCCCAGTATTCCTCGCCAAAGGCGCGCGGCGGGAGACCCCGGCGATCTGCTGTCGTCCAAAAGACAAAGTCGACGGCATGCTGCACCACCACGTCGACCAGTTTGCCCGTTGTTGGAGCTACGATGGCGACGCTTGCGTGTGGAGGCGGCACTGCGTCGCGTGGCACGATGTCGTCCAGAACGTCCAATATGTTCGACGACGTCCGGCCGAGATCAGTGAGCCGGTCGCGAATTGCGACTTGCATGCGCACGGCCGCGGCCCAATGACGTGACACTTGACGGGCTGTGCCTGTGGGCGACGACAACCGCCATAGTATCAACGCGCTGACGTCGGCGCACGAGCGCACATTGTCACGGGGAACCTCGATACGACCCGATATGGTTTGGATCGAAAGAGACTCCGTCGCCATGTCGTAACCCCGGACTTGGCCCACATGAACCTTGTCGTCGTGCTTGCAGATGACGAACTGGCGAAGCCAAAGGCCAAGCCGGTGAACTTCAGCTTCCGCACGCTGCACCACGGGAAGCGGGCGGCCCCGCACGGAAAGCTCCAGCATTTTCGCCGGCGCGTTCTCCGTGGCCACCGTAGTCAAGTCAATGTACGTGGCTCTGGAGCGCGCGCGCTTCGACTTCGTGATCTTCGCGTAAACCGGCCAACGGAGTTGCCCTTGCGGAGCTTGCTCCGGCAAGACGAAGACATACGAGTTGACCTTGTAGTAGATGGCGACCATTGGAGCCTCTTTGCTTAACGGGAGCCGAGTTCTAAAATGAGAGTGGTTTCGCAGCTCCGCTCTCGAAAAGTTCGTTTCGGCTCCTTGCGTCGCAAAACACCCAGTCTGTACTTCTGTAGGTTCAGAATCCGCCAATAAAATTGACCACAGTCGTGTAGCGAAGCCAACACGGTCCACGTATGCTGGGTGACCTACCGTTTTGTTGCGAACAATCGTAAACGACTTGGTAGATGTCCTACTGCAGCGGACTTGCTCTCGGGCAAGCCGCCAAGTTGCCGCTGGGACAGGGCGGGATTTTGCTCCCTTGTTCATTTTTGCAATTCCTCACGCGTCGGTTGCTCGATCTACTTAATATGCAGAAACCAAGCCCACTGGAGTCTGCTCTGAAGCCCTCGACATCAACTATCGCTGCTTCGATGCCAGAGGGTGACGTCATGGACGGTACACTCACTTTCGACGGGCTTGAGACTGCCGCCAAGGTCTTTTGCGCCCACGATGGCGAGATGTCTCCGATGCTCATTGCGCGCAGCGAGCCGCTGATCGCGTGGCGTGATGACGAGACGCTCAACGGCCGCCAGTTCCACGTCGTTTTCGGTGCCACGTTCGATGGCGGTCCTCGGAATTCAGCGACGCTGGCTGCGATCTTCTTCGTCCGACGTACCCTCTGTCGCGCGCAGGCGCTGCGCAGCACGACTGGTGATCTTGGCATCCAGACGGTCGGCATTTCCGATGCGTTCTCCATTGGACCTTCCCAGGATCTCACGCTCGATGGCGAAGTGTAAGGCC
Source organism: Saprolegnia diclina VS20 (assembly GCF_000281045.1). Taxonomy (NCBI): domain Eukaryota; phylum Oomycota; class Saprolegniomycetes; order Saprolegniales; family Saprolegniaceae; genus Saprolegnia; species Saprolegnia diclina. The sequence continues at coordinate 324,647 of NW_008246119.1, read as the reverse complement.
GGTTCTTGTGGTCGAGCTCCAGCACAACGCACGCATCCTGGAGGAACTCAAACGCACGAATGCACTGGAAGATTGCCAAGTCCGGCTGGCGTACATTAATAGCGTCCAGATCCACACAGCCGTCAGCGTCAAGATCTTCGGCGACCAAGGTGGCGAGGTTGGTCGCTTTGGCGCCGTCGTGCTCAAGTATGTTCTTGGTGAGGACGGCGCTGCGACGCTCCAGTTTGCTGCGAGCTTTGGCACGGCGTCGCTCGCGCCTGAATTTTTGCACGCGATGAGCGACGAGGTGCGCAATACAGCATTTGTAGACGGGATTGCTCACGGTCCTGTGAGGTTGCCACGTCAGTAACGGCCATGCGAGCTGCCACGTCAATAACGGCGCTAGCGAGGCCCC
>NW_008246119.1:295979-323973 GCF_000281045.1 Saprolegnia diclina VS20 | reverse complement strand
TCGTCTAGACTGCGCGTAATTCTAGTAATTGGCCGAATTGAAGCATTGACACTATTTGTGCAAAGGTGACACCGATTACTTTGTACGCCCAATGTCGAGCTATAGATCGAGTCTTAGATATCTGAGCGAGAGTGATCGGGTCCGCGAGGTATTGGACTTTGGCCGCTCCACAGTTGGAGCCCTGTTTGAGGCGAGGAAAGGCGTGTCGGCTTATTATGTGAGGTGCGGAATGTATTTTATGGCATATTCTTTTCAATTGGTTTATAGCGAGCATTTGAGCAGCGTCCAACCGCCTTCTCGCTGGCGGTGCATTCTTGATGGACGATCGGATGCATACCCGTTACTGCTTCGGCAATCTTTGTGCCACGATGCATTAAATGGTTACCGAAACTGAACCCTGTAACTCTATAGCGATTTGCGGTGTAACGCAGGCTGGTATGAAAGCTCAACGTAATCTCGCATCACTCGTGATGATGCAAAGCGAAGCACGATACTCGATCTAGTGAGCACAAGTGGGTAACATGCTTCATACGTCGTAGTACATTGCAATCGCGTACTAGATGAGTTGTACGGGTGAGCCAATGTACACGCTACTCCCAATTTTTGACCGTCTCCAGTGAAGGCGGTCGATGTGATGTGGCAGCAGCCCACACTCCCCCAAGGCTGCCACGTGCATCCAATCCAATGGCAGCAGATATTATATTTCATCCAATCCCATCGCAGGAGATATTGATTGTGACCAATCAATCGTACGTCTTTTCCAACCCAAACAGATGGTAGCCACTTAATATTGCGCCTTGACGGGCTACCACGTCGTGCGCTGGGCGCGCTCCGAACGCGCATGGCGACCTCGCTGGCCAACGAGCAGCGCGGGACGCGACCTACTGGCACTCGTCGTATTTGGTAACTCAACTGGATGCGGCTGGTTTCCTGGCGCCGGTAGAATCGAGGTGCTGGCGAAACCGTCCTAATCGAAGGGACCTCAAAGGGCGTCAGGTAGGGGGCCTACCCCTTTTACTTTTTTTGCACTATTTTTAAACCAATGTGCCAAAATATATGAGTATGCAATAAAATAAAAAGGACGCCTCAAAAATCAAGGTGGTCGCGTCGATGAGATGCGGTGTCGGCAAGCATGCATGCGCGCTCTTCGAAGGCCGACTAAGGGCGCGCGAACCTTCAACTAACTAAGGGGTGGCTTCCATTTTCCAGAGAGCTTGAAGCAGAGGCTGACGATGGCGGGCCGCTTTGTCACGAGTCGCTCCAACCCCGGCGGATTGGCCGTGTACGAGCTTGACACGGCGAGCGTCTCGGCGGTCTTTCCCTCGCACGACGTCCCGACAGCGCTCAAGGCCATGGTCGAGGTCTCTCTCCGTGACGTCGGCAGTCTCATTGCCAAGGACACCCATGACATCGACACGGCCAAGCTCCAGGCCTTCTTTCCTGACGGCCTCCGGGCCACGGATGAGCTCGTCGTGCTGCCGTACAACGATGTGCGCACGCAAACAGTGGGCCTCACCGACCTCCCGGCACTTCCTCTCGGCCACCGCGCTGCGTTTGTCGGGCACTTCAAGCTGGAGCTCGCACCGGGGATCGACACGACGCGGTTCATCGCAATTGGCGGCCCGCAACTCGAGCTCCTTCTTGCGGGGAAGCATCGACTCATGAAGTGGAAGCGCGACGTGGAAAAGCTTCTTGAAGGCTCCGCATCGATCCCGGTTAACGCGCCGACGACGCCTCAGCGTATCAGAGGCAACCCACGCTTCATGGCGACTCCGTCGCCCCAGCGTATTCGAGGCAACCCGCGCCTAATGACGTCTCCGTCGGCTCGACGCTTGGCGCCGCTGCCGTCACTATCGCCGCTTTTGATCGATTTTATTCCGCTACCGTCGCCGCTGTCGTCGCCGGCGTCGTCGCCCGCCATGAAGAAGAAGGCCGGCGCGCGTCTCAAGGCGATGGCGGAGCTGGACCCGATCAAGGCGATGATGACGGCGTTCGACGACGCCAAGACGCCCACGTCGTTCAAGACGCCGAGATCGTCGGCCGAGACGCGCGATTATTTCCTCAGAGTACTTTGGCCCGAGGCGCCCACGTTCTCGACCAAGATGTCGACCAAGGAAACGTACAAGGTACATTTCGGCGCGCTGCTCATCGCCGAAGCCCAAGCCGCGATCGTCTGTGGGTATGTTTCCTCTCGATATTGCTCCGTGTTCTCATATTTTCCGCGAAATGTAGGAAGAAAACGCTGCCCGCTACGTCCACCGCACTCGCGGCCTCGTTCGAAGGCGTCTCGGACCCCAACGTGGCGACGTTCCAGACGCTTGAAAAGAACTCGCTCATCATTGGCGACGTCGTCCGACTCAAGGTGCGTCAATCAACTGCCTCTTCTCTTTATATACGCATAAAATGATTAGGTCGACAACGCGCGACATGCGATCGGCGTCGTCGAGCGCGTTTACGGGCCCATGATCGACGTCGTCCTCCTCCAGGCGGACAAAAAGGCGCTCGACCTCCCGAAGGCCAAGGCGATCGAAGCCAAGGTGGTCACGTCGCTGGTGACAACACTGCGAATGCTCGAGGGCGTCGGCTCCGTCGACAAGTTGCCCGAGCACTTGCGCGACGTTGTGCTCAACCAGTCGCGAGCCGCCGCGACCGTCTCGGTGCTCAAGGTTGCCGCAACGAAGCTGCGCGGCGTCATCCAGACGTCGACCGGGTTGCCCAAGATGCCAACCCAGGGCAAGGGCAAGGCCAAGGCCAAGAAGAACAAGGTACATTGTTTTCTTTGCACTGGCTCGCCTCACATATTTATGCAATAGATGCCCACGGAAGACGAAGACGCCGTGCTGACGCTCTTGACCGACCTCGCCAAGATGAAGATGTCGGTCGAGAGCCTCGAGGTACGATATTCCTTGATTTTCGTCTCCATGGCTCATTGTTTTTATGCCTAGGCAACCAAGATCCACGAGGTCGTGGCCGAGCTCAGCGATAAGGACAAGGCGCCCACCAAAGCGATCGCGATGGCGGCGGCCGCGCTTGGCAACTTTTACAAGTTGCTCATCACAGTAAACCTACCTCTTGTCTACACACTGCGTGAAACTTATTTATTTCTGCTTTAGCCGTCGCTCTACGACGTGGACGTCACGGTGGCCGGGCTCCTCGCGTCCGACATGAACCCGTCCCAGTTCAAGGCGCTGCGTCGCGGCCTCGGCAACCTCGAGACGGGCATCTCGCTTTGGAAGGGGCCGCCGGGTACCGGCAAGACGTCGACGATCTGCGCCCTGCTCTCGGCGCTCCTCTCCAAGGCCTCGCCGTCCAAGGGCCGACTGCCAAGTGTCCTCGTGACCTCGGACTCGAACGCCGCGATCGACGAGATTATCGAGCGCGTCTTCTCGGTCGGCATCTACCTCGTCGGCCACCCCACGAAGGTCCAAGCGCAGCTGCCGCGCCCGGAAGGACCCGAAGAGCCCGCGCTCACGGCCGTCAAGATGGGCACTCGACATGGCGCGCGGGACGTTGGCCTCGCGACGGCGGCCGCGCACTACAAGGCCGAGATCAACGACGCGCTCCGCAAGCTTCCCGCCAACGGCAAGCGCGCCAAGAACCTCAACGTCGAGAAGAACCTGAGCAAGTGGGACCTCTTTGCGCGCATTGCGGGCCAAGCCAACATCATTTTTGCGACGCATTCGTCGTGTGCGGGTTCCGACATGGCGTACAAGCTCCGGCAATCGGGGTACGCCTCTCTCTCTCACCTGATGAAAACTCATTTGTTGCATCTGTAGCTTTGACGCCGTTATCGTCGACGAGTGCGGCCAAGCGACCGAGCCGAGCTCGCTTCTCGCGCTTCTCGCGCAGGCCGGTCGGTTCTTTTTTGTCGGTGACACCAAGCAGCTCGCGCCGACGGTGCTCAGCAAGACCGCGGAGGAGCACGGTTTGGCCGTCTCGCTCATGGAGCGCTTGGAAGGGTATCTGCCCGTGACGATGTTGAACGTACGTACTGCCAATTCTCTACAAATATTTTTTCTCACATAAAATCTGTAGGAACAACATCGCATGCACCCATTTATGAGTGCATTTACGACCAATGCGTTCTATCACGGCGCCTTGACGGACGCGCCGGCGATCGCGCAACGTGTGCTGACCCAAGACCCGGCCATGTACGCCCACCCGATGTTCCAGCCGCTCACGGTCGTCGACATGGCGGGTGTCGAGAAGCTCGTCGGCACGTCCAAGCAGAACGACGCCGAAGCCACGTTTTGCATCGACCAGGTCCGTCATTCGCGGCGCACGTCACACTGACATTCCTTTTTTGTAGATCGAGCAACTCATGCTGACATACCCACAAGTCCAGAGCGGCGAGTGGAGCATCGGTATCATCACGCCGTACAAGCCGCAAGTGCACAAGCTTGTGGCTGCCATTGACGCCAAGGTTGCGGCCAAGATGATGGACAAGAAGAAGAAGATGGACTTCAAGCCGTGGACCAGCATCGAGGTGTCGTCGGTCGACGGCTTCCAGGTACTTACTACCTCTCGCTAGACGAGACGGTCGTTTGGTGACGCATCTGTCATTTAACGTAGGGTCGTGAGAAGGACATTATCATCGTCTCGTGCGTCACGAGTGGCAAGATGGGTTTCCTCGCCGACGACCGACGCACGAACGTCATGACATCCCGCAGCCGCCGCTTCTGCCTCATCAACTGTACGTGTATCGTCTTTGGATGATGATGATGATGATGCTACATGACAATATATGTAGGCAATGCCTCGGCGCTGCAAGGCCACGCGACGTGGCGCAAGCTGTTTGCGCATGCCCAAGACAAGTGCGCGTTTGTCGACGCCGGCACCAAGAGCTTTGCGGCCGTGTGGGCCAAGACCGAGGCGGACGACGACCTCAAGGCCCGCGTCTACCGCCAGCACGTGACGCTTCGTGCGACGCTCGAGCAACACGATGACGAAAAAGAAAAGGCGGATCCGGATGATGAAGAGAAGAAGGCGGACCCCGATGAGGAGGAGAAGAAGGCCCCGGACGAGGAAGAGACCAAAAACGAGACGCTTCCGGACGCCAAGCGCAAGCGCGGCGAGAGTCCCAAGGTATGCCTCTACTATTGGAACACCATGTATCTCATTTGTCTCGGCAACTAGAGTCGCGAAGATCGCAAGAAACGTCTCGATGCCGCGCGAGGGGTGGGGCAATAGTGCGATATCGCTCCGATGGCTCATGGGAACGTGTAGAAGACGCGTCGAACGTGACCAAGGACGACGCAGGCCAGCATGAACCGTCTCCAGCCCGCGGAACCGCTCTTCTCATTATTTTATTCATATTTAATGCGTATTTAACAAGCATCTGCATGAGGGTGATCGATATCGATGCGCCTTGAGGGGCTACCACGTCATGCGCTGGCCGGTCTCCGAACGCGCATGGCGACCTCGCTGGCCAACGAGCAGCGCGGGACGCGACCTACTGGCACTCGTCGTACTCGGTAACTCGTACTCGGTAACTCAACTGGATGCGGCTGGTTTCCTGGCGCCGGTACAATCGCGGTGCTGGCGAAACCGAGGTGTATTGTTATTGGAGCAGGAATGCGCGCCGTCGTGATCTTGTACAAGTCGCCCGCATCTCGACTGCGAAGCGCTAAGTTGGCCACCAACGTCGTTCGCTTCCAACGTTTCTGTTATCTAGTTCGATAGGACGACCGACCAGCCGATCCCCGACAGCGTCGTCGAAGCGCTCCAATAGGTCGTGTAGACGAAGCGCGTGCGATTATAAGCTCAAGAAGCATGCCCTGATGCAGTGTTGGACCTGTATCGTTCAGTCTACACGATGGATATGCACGTTGATGGTAGACGCAAGCAGTGACTTCTGGGTGTTTAGCGCCAAACACGTGCAAACCATATTTTGACAACGCACGGATCTTGTCGTCGAGCTAGTCTAGCATTCTTGATCTAGAATTCTCACGCAACCCGCCTCACCTCACCTGAGGTCCAAATGGTAATGAAAGCATGATGATATGCCCTGTGCCCGTCAGTGAACAAGTAAAAGAGTCGTTGAGAAAATGTTGTTGATTGATTAGTTGGTCAATAGCTAGCTACCGATAAAGTTGCCGAGGCCGCGCGTCGTGGCATTGCGTGGTGCGTCGTGTCGACAAGGTGGATAAGAATGTCCAGGGCAGATGTTCCAGAGGGACATAAACCAAGTTAGCGACCCGGTCAAAGCCGCGCGTCTCTCCGAGAAGACGAAAGCCTCGCGCAAAGCTGAGGAGGTGCAGATGAAGCACCTTGGGCCACACGAGAACGACGACGGCGCTGGAGTGGCCAGGCCAGACGAGCGCGCAAACGACGTGTTTCGCGCGCGCTGGCGAATGACCTTCAGCGTCGACGGGCCAAAAGCGGGACGCGGAGCACGTCCATGGCATGACATAACGCGCGAGCAAATGCGCCCAGCGCAAGCACGGTGTGTGCAAAGAATCTTATCAAATCGGAGGCACGTGGCGTTGGAGGCCCATGCGTCGGCGTCGAGGCCGACAACCGTGTACTGAAGCTGAAGGCGGTATGTGAGGGCGGCGGGGCAAATTCAATTCTGCTGATCCTCACACACCATGCTGCCGACCCGACGTCTTTTTCCCCTACAGTTGTACTTGCACGCGCTGCCACGTCATTCGGAAGTGCAAACCACATCACGATATTTCCCCACAAGCAGATAATGAAGGACCAGCTACAATGTAGTAGGACGGTCGAGGCACCTTGAGATAGCTACATCTTCGCAAAACAGCGTGATCGGAAGCGCTCGGCGACGTGCCAAGCTCGTATTCCGGTGGAGCATCAGGGACCCACACAGGAAGCAAATCTCGTTGGCGAGGGCAAAAAAGACCTTGTGCGTAGCACCGCGTGTGCGAGACCTTTGCATTTGTTTTGCAACTTGATTCAACGCGAACGCGTTCCTACAGTGCACTAGCAAATCAGCGTCCATTCTGCGGTTTGCTGGGGCGCCACATGCGTAGGATGCTGCGAGAGCGATCGTGTGGTTCAATAATATGCGTTTGGCTAGCTTGAAGTTACTGACCTTATTTTATTCAAGGTCTTCTATCCAAGATATGCACCTGGTCTAATATCACGTCTCGTATTTCAGTTGCAAGCTGTTGTACACGGAGAATGCGTAGCATAGCCCGCATACCGGTACAAAGGACGGAGCGACAGCCCACCGATCGGGTACGTACTAGTACGACGTCGCCCGCCGCCTGTGTACGAGGCATGGTCGTTAGCGAGGGCAAGATGCCGCGGAGCTTCACAAACACAAGAAATCATCAAGCAGCATCTTTCGCGGCTAACTTCACGCTCTGCAACGCTGGAGAATCCATCTTCATGCATCCAACGCAAGTGCAACATGGCTTCATGACGAAGCTCATGAAATCCTGCGCTGGCCGATCTATACTACGTCCCACTTCAACCTGGTAAGTTTCAGCCAATCGAAGCGCCGGAATGTATTTGGTCATCTCCGATTGGCCATATGGGAGAACATTCGAGAGAACGGGTGCTTTGGTCCCAGTTTCGCATTTTCGATGAAGTCGTCTTGCCAGCTACGCCTCGAACAGCGCTGCGCGGACGGTAGCGTCGCGACCGACGCCTCGGAGAAGCTCCAAGCCATGTGGGACCGCATCTCGGAGGCCCGCCGAAAGCGCCGCCAGCAGCTGAGCCACCGACGCCAAACGGCGCAGAGCCATGTGTCTAAGGCCATCTCGGTCGCCCGCGCCGTGCACTTGGAAGCCCAGGCTCGCGCCGACGACCAGCTGCTGCGTATTCAGTCGCGTTTGGAGGCGGCGGAGCAGCGGCGCCTCGAGCGCCTCAACCAGACGGCGCAAAACTGCCAGCAGCGCAACGAGCACATCATGTCGACACTGCAACATCAAGCCGACCGTCTGATTGAGAAGCGCCAGCACTACGATGCGTCTTTGCATGCAGCGCATCACCGTCGCACGCAGCTCACGACGGCGTACGTCTCGAAGCTATCGCGTCATGCGCTTCGTATCGAGCAGCACAAGCGCGAGCGCGTCCATGCCCGCCAAAGCCAGGCCGCGACGCAGCTGCAGACGTGGTTCCGGTCGTGGAAGCACGTACGGCAGGCATTTTCGATCGCGATGCCCCTCGCCCCCGCGATGCAGACGGTGATTTCGGCGTGGTCGCACATCAGCAACGCGTCGTTTGAGAAGAGTATGGAGCTTGTCCAGAACCGCAAGACTGCGGCGGCGGCCCACGTGTTGACGAAAGCGCTGAGCCCGGTCCCGATGTCGTACCGCGTTCTTCTCATGGCTGGCATGTTTGCGCACCACCCAGCTGACACGATGGTCGACAGCCAGTACAGCGCGCCATTGGCCTGCGCGGCGTCCCGTCTGACGGACGAGCTCGCTGCGCTGCGTGAAACGCTCAAGGTTCGCTCGCTCGTGGCGTTTGCAGCGTCCTGGAAGCGCTGGGAAGCGTACTGCCTCAGCTACCAAGCGCTCTTCAACTCGTGGAAGGCCAACGACGCTGCGCAACTCGATGCGGACATGCTCACGATCTACGCCGAGGTGTACGCGGTTCACCTTGCGGCCACGCGCACGGGCTCAGCCGATGTCCACGACAAGTCGGGCCGCCAGATGGCGCAGCTTCGCGCGTCCATGGAGCAGTCGTTTGGACCAACGGTCGCGGCTTCAAAGCTGGCCAAGGTGGAATCCAGCGTCGCCAAGCAGATGGCGCCCAAGACGCCGCCGCCAACGGAGGCCAAGGCGACGCCACCGTCAAGCCCGATTCGCAAGCCGCTCTCGAAGCCGGACCTTGGCTTTACTAAGGAGGTGTTTGCCAACGACCGGCTCGCGCACGAGCTCATTCTGAACCCCAATTACCAGATCCCGTCGCTGGACGATGCGCCGCTGACCTTGCACGCGACAGTCGCCCAGACAATGCGCCAGGCGTTCTGGGACCAACTGGCGGCAACGCGCGACCGCGCACGTATTGTCGGTTCATTTGTGGACTTGCGGGACCAGCTCACGGCGGTGCTCAAGCACAAGGCACTGGCGACGGCGCTTCCGACGGCGCACCTCGAAGCACTCGCGAGCTCGTCGTCCTGGGACGAGTGGGCGACCGTGCTGCAGCAGATGCTGCGTGCGATCTTGCACGGCGAAGCGCCGGCCCGCACGAGCTCGACCCACGCGTGGCTGAACCGGTCGCAGGAGACACCGGCGTCCGAGGCGGCGTGGGTCGAGGCGCTCGTCCGTTTCTTGCAGTTTGGTTTTGCCAAAGTGGACGAGATCCAAATCGACTCTATGAACGCGCACCTCAAGCTCCTCGCGCCGTACGTCGCCCGGCACGGCGTCGAGCACGAGCAAAAGAAGTTTGCGCTCAAGCTCGAGCAAGGTGCGACGACGCTTGCGGCCACGTCGCAGTGGCTCACGCGGCAATTGGCGACCGCGGCACCGACCTTGCGCGACGCGCTGACTGCTGGTGACCGCCGCGCGTACCGGTCGCTCGTGCAAGACGCCTTTGTCGGCTTGGTGACCAGCGGCATGGCGGTGGATACGCCATGGCCCGAGACGTTGGAGCTGGACAAGGACCGCGTCCGCGATTTGCGCAACCAGATGGACGTGCTCACGATGCAAGCGTGCCTCGTTACGCTCATCCAAGGCGCGCTGGCGCCGCATCATGTGGCGTATGCACCCAAGGACGCGGCGGCCTTTTGCGACCAAATTCGCATCCTGGCGCACGCCGACGAGACGCGCCTGCCCGACTTGGCCGTGCACGCGTCGGCCGTGGCGGCGCGGGTGCTTGGCGCCAAAGGCCAAGCGCTTGATACGGCGGCCTTGGAGCGCCGTGCCGAGCACATGCTCGACCCTGCCAATGCGGTCTACAAGCTCTTCTTCCAGCGCGTGACGCAGGCGCTCACCTCGTTCCTCCAGACAAACGAGATGGAGCTGCACCCAACGCTAAGCGTGCTCGCGCCGCATGTGACGACGATGGTGCAGGCCGCTGCCAAGCTCGCGCGCCACAATGAAGCCGTCCATTGCCACTACTACAACCGCCTCATCCGCGAAGCCTTGTGAGCAAATGCATAAGACTGTGTAATGGCACGACTGTTTTGAGCGAGGTTTGGTGTGCGCTTTGCGGAGGCCTACATGGAGGGCGGAGGCGGCGGGCCGCGAGGAATACCGCCACGCTTGTTCATAAACTGACGGTACTCGCGCTTGCTCGTCTTGCGCACGGCCCCGGAGGCTGGACCGGCGACGTTGTCGTCGACTTGTTGGCCCTTGGTCGTGTTGAAGCCACCAAAGCCCATGAGCGCCATCATTTTCTCTTCCTCTGTCAAGCCATCATCGGCGTCGGCCGTTGCTTCGACCGCGTCTGTGGTCGTGCTGTCGCCATCGCCTTGCAGAATACGCTCTCTATCCACGACGGTACGATAGGAGCGTCTCGTGAAGCGTGTACCTGTAGTCGCGGGCCGCGTCGCTCTCTTCGGCGGTGTTGCGTTTGGGAATCGGGCTTCGACTACGGCGATACGAGCGCGGAGGACTCGGGCTGCGACGTGAGCGCCGAGGCGGCGACGGCGAGTCTCGGTGGCGACGGCGGTCAAACGACCGAGACCGCGACCGCGTTTGCCCGCGACCACCACGACGGTCGCGTGGCCGGTCCCGACTGCGATCCCGACTGCGGTCGCGGCTGCGCTCTCTGCTTCGATCGCGACCGCGCTCGTTCGGTCGCCCACGCGGCTGGCGGCGACGGCCCCAGCTGTCCAGCGACCCGCTGCGGCTCCGGCTTCGTCCCATGCGTGGTGCGGAATGTGCAATTGCCGGATGTTATCCGGATAGCCGATCGAAACCAGAGGTTTACAGGAGGTGGAATTTGGCGCCAGATCTTCTGGACCAGACATGCCAACTAGATTGCTGCCCGCGCAGTGCGCAGCACCACATGTGCTTAAACCAGATCGTCCATCTCGTTCCACATTTGCGTATCCTTGTTGACATCAGAGAAAGATCGCGGCTTCGCAACGACGACCAACACTAGCAACGCCATGTACTAGTACAGTGTACTGCGAAACAGTACATGAACACTGTTTTGACCCGCTGTTTCGCACATCAACGCTGGAGGACCGCGTCCGCTACGGTCAAGCTCCAACGTTGTTGCTGCTGTGATGGAAGGACCGCTGCTGCTGCTGCTAGTGCTGGGACCCCTGCCGTAGCTGGCACGGCGCGAGGGGTGGTCCCTTGCTCGCCTCCACGCATTTGATTGGTTGGTTTGGAGCTGGGCCAATGAAGGGCGTTCGAAAAAAAGATATTGTCAATAAAATACCTTGCTGTTTGTATTGAGTGGTGGATATTGAATAAAAAAACGAGGATTTCTCGGCAAGATCTGCCCCACGATTTCGTCCAACATTTTCGGAATCGGCCTGCGATGGACTTGACCGCGGGGAAGATCTGGAAGGTCGACGCATGCATTGGCATGATGGGCGACCCGTACATCGGGGCGACGGAGCTCGATGGGGGTCAGCTCGGGAACGGCCTCCTCCTCGTCTCCCACTTCCTCGGCCTCGAGGACGACGACCGCGTCAAGGCCGTCGCCGCGAGCCTCCGCGACGCGGTGTCATGGGCGCAGACCGAGACCAAGGATGCCAAGGAATTCACAGACGCAATGGGCAAGTTCAAGGACTACCTCCGGGACATGCAGGTCGGGACGCCGTACATCATCCCCGGCGGCTGGGTCGGGAAGCTCTCGCGGAACGCGGTCGTCTACATTGTCGAGAAGACGGCGGCCGATGAGTACTCGTTCACAGTGTGCAACCGCGGGCCTGGCAGCGACTACCATCCAACGGACCCGACGCAGCTCAAAATGAAGGTGCAGTCGTGCGCGACGATCGCCCATGTGCCTTCAAGCCGCATGCTCGACCTCTCGTTCTGGAGTCTTGCCTTTTCGCTCTGGCTGAAGAACCCGCCGTCCGAGTACCACCGCATGGAGACGCTCTACGACGTGCTTTTGCCATGGCTGGCCGACTCGGTCCTGCCGCTTGCGTTTGCGACGTCGCCGGACGTGTACTTTTGCACACCGCAGCGCAGCAACACAGGCTTTGTCAAGAACGTGGTCGAAGCCGCCAAGTTTCTCTTGCGCAAGAGAGGGCTCTCGGCTTTTGAAATCAAGCGCATCATGTTCCGCGTGCGATGGAGCATCCTCAAGCAGATGCGCGACGACTTGATTGCTCTCGACGACCCGACACTGCCCTTCAAGACGTCAGCTGTCGAGGTATGCGCATCTCGGCGGCAGCTACTGAATGTCTCACGGCGTTGAACCTGTAGGCCATTCAAGCGCTGGCAGGGATTTCTCTCATCGACTCGCTGCAAGGCAGTCGCCAACTGCCCGACGTGATTGCGGACGCTCCGGTCATTGGTGTCTACTTTGCGAGTCTGAGCTGCCCTGCGTGCAAGACGTTCCGGACAAAGCTCATCCGTCTCTGCGACAGCCTCACGGCCGCCGGTCGCCGCATCGCGATCATTGTTGTGCCGCTCGATTCGACGGACGAAGAGTACCAGTCGCACCTCATGTCGCTTCCCGTTTCGTGGGCGTGCGTCCCGATCACAGAGATGGCGGCGCGCAAGAAGCTCGTGCAAGCGTTCCACGTCTCAAAGATGCCGCAACTCGTCGTCATGGACGCAACGGGCGCTGTCAAGACGCCTCTGGTATGCCACTCGTTTGCACCTGCATCACGACTCACTTTGCGACGATCTAGGGCGTTGAACTCGTCCTCCAGGATCCCATTGGCGAGCACTATCCGTGGGTGCCGTCCGACACGTTCCAGCTGCCGCTGCCGACGCTTTCGGACACGGAAGGCGCGTGCATCCACATGGCGCTCAAGCAAACGGGCCTGTCGGCGATCAAGCAAAACGCTGCCGGCGGGCTCTTGACGGATGACCTTGTCGCCGTGCACGAGCTCATCCAAGACATCGACGCGAAGCGCGCGTTGATTGCCGCCAAGGTGCCGGCGCCTGAAGACACGTCCAACTGGCAGTTTGATCGCCAAGTACCGCTGCTTCCTTTCGAGCACATGGAGCACTTTAAGGCCGCGAGCGTCGATGGCTACGCAGGCAACGTCGCCGAGGCCGTCGTGCCCGTGCTTGCAAGCATGCTCGACGTCCCGGAGCGCGTCGGTACGATCGAACTGGCGGCGGCCGCCTTTATTCGCTGCGAGGGCGTGTGTCAGTCGCTCTTGCAGCGTGCGGGAGACGGGTCATCGTCCTCGCGCGTCGCGCTGCACCATGAAGTCATCCAACTTGTCACGACGCTCTTCACCGAGACGATTCCCGTGCCGTCGATTGCGGACGACGACATGTGGCGGCAGCCCGTCGGGAAAGAGCTGCAGTTTGGCGTCTTGAAGAGCATTCACAACCTCGTGCTCATTCTCGGCATCGTGTGGCAGTCGATTGAGCGGCCGTCGCGCAGCTTGGACGCCACGCGGGCCCTCGCCTCGATCTGTGCGCTGGCCATGTACGACGCCACGCTGCGTGCAGTTGCTGTCGACACGCCGATGGAGATGTCGCTGCTCATGGCCGAGGGCTATGTGCTTGCGAATTCGTTTTGCCAAAACAGCCGGTCGCTGCTCGAGACGGCGCGCGCGATGGAGCTTGTGCAGCCGTCGTTTGCAGTCGTGCGTGGTCGCGTCCTGGCGTACTTTGCGTCGCTCAACACGCTCACGCCGCTCTTTGAGCTGCGCATGCCGGACGAAAAGGTCGAGCTCAAAAAGTACAGCACGACGTTTGGCTTTCTGCGCAAGCTCATGGAGCTGTACAACTACCCGCTCATTGCGCCCGACGACGCCAACCCGCCGAGCGAAATGGAGGCGCTCGTCGACTGGTTCCTCTCGGACTCGACGCCGCTAGCCGAGCAGCACCCCGAGATGGCCCAAACACGCGACCTGGTGACAATGTGCAAGTTTCTGTGCACGATGGAGACGCGCGAAGACGAGCTCATGCGCCGCCGCACGGGTCTGCGCCAATGGCAGATGTGGTCGCTCACGTTTGACGAGGCGACGTCGCGCTACGGCCGCCGCTTCAACATCTCGCGCAATTTTCTCGCTGGCAAGCTCAAGTGGGAGGTTGCCGGTTTCCGTGGCATTGACCAGGACATTGCCGACATTGATGTCTCGGGCTTTACCCAGCGCAAGCTCTTTTTCGGCGAGGGCCCCGTCGTTGTGAGCCCGGCGTCGCTGCCGCCACTGCTCCAGACGTCGCTGCCCGTCGTGACGGAGGATGATGTGATGCACACAGATGCGCTGCCGCTCTTCCAGGGCACGCTCTCGTCGGAAGAGTCGGAGTACCTCCTGAGCTACCTCACTGTGCCGTATACGCGCATTCCGCTCGTCTTGGGCTTTTTCGCGTCGAGGGACCGCGTCATGTACCTCTTCAACCCGCTTTTGCAAACGCTGCTGCGCGCTGTGCTCTTTGAAGGCGGCGACTGGGTCCTGCGCACGAACGGCGAGTCGAGCGCCGAGATGATTACGCACGTGCCACTGCGCAAGAGCGGTCTCGTGCTCCAGGAAGAGGCGCTCGAGCAGGTGCTGGACGCGCGCGTGCACCACCAAAAGGCGGCCGACCACCTTGGCACGATGAACGGTCTGTTGCTCAATGAGCTCTCGCATGCACCCGAGGCGACCGTGCGCCCGATCCTTCTCATGCTTCAGGCGATCACAGAGCTCGGCGAGGCGTCAGTGCACTCGTCGGACGCGAGCTTCATCTTGTACATGCTCCAGCTCAGTGTCGACGTCCTGCGATATGTGACGTTTGCCGTGTACGAGCATACGCACGTGTCGGCGACGACGTTGGCGACGCTCCAGGCGCTGCGCAGCGAGCTCGTGGACCAGCTCTTTGGCTTTGGGCTCACGACGCTCGACAAGTGGCGCATGGAGGCCGAGGCGAAGGACGACCTCCGCACGGCGTGCGTCATCCACTCATACGTGGCGCTTCTCTTTATGAACCTGCGCGTCGACGAGTACACGCCGGCGCGGCTGGTGACGCTCCTCGGAAGTGTCGCGTACGTGCGCAATTGGCACTGCTTTGGCATGCACGTGCTTCTGGAAGACGAGTCGGAGCTCTCGAGCGAGCAACGGCTTTTGCGCTGGCTCCAAGCGCATGGTATTGACACGAAGAACGTTACGACGGGGTCGTTGGACAAGTACCTCACGGATCGCCCCGTCTTTTTGAAGGTCGGCATGGAGATCATCCAAGCACCGAGCATTTTGAAGAAGAAGCCAAAGGAGGATGCGACCAACGTGTTGTACCCGCCGGCGGGCGTTCTCGAGAGCGAGCTCTTTGAGCTACTGCAGGTGAAGCGCCGGTCAATCGTCGACTTTGCCCAGTCGCTTTCGACGAGCGATTGCAACGCGCTGCTCAACTCGATCCTGCACATTGCGCTTCGGGCCAAGACTG
This sequence comes from Saprolegnia diclina VS20, assembly GCF_000281045.1. Lineage (NCBI taxonomy): Eukaryota > Oomycota > Saprolegniomycetes > Saprolegniales > Saprolegniaceae > Saprolegnia > Saprolegnia diclina. The sequence goes on along the minus strand of NW_008246119.1, from coordinate 308,545 downwards.
TACCGACGCACGAGTGGACGATGGACGCTGGTGTGGCCGGCACGGGTCGCTACGTGTGCACGCAGGCCGAAATGAAGATTGATCTGCAAACGGGCGAGATTCTCTGGCGCAACGACGAGCTCAAGCCCGTGCCCGACTCGATGGTGCAGTTTTCCGACTACCGCCACCACTTTGGCAACGAAGCGCTGCATTGCGGCCTCGTCGCACGCCAAGCACACCGCCTCTGGGTCCACGTCATTGGCACCGAGTGCGAGCTCATGGAGTGGGACGAGCCGTCGCCCGAGGACCAAGGCGTCGACACGCCGACGGTGTTTCTTCCACCCGTGCCGGCCGCGACGCCCGCCGTACCGAGCGACGCCAAGATGTACTGGGAGTGCCCGGCGTGTACGTGCGCCAACTTTAACGGCGACCAGCCCAACGCCGCGTGCGAGGTGTGTGCGACGCCCAAGCATGTGCCGGCGCCGTCACCCGCGCCGGCGCAGCCCGCCGAGCCCACGGAGACGGGTTTTCTGTATCTCGGGACCGAGTACAGCCGTCGCTTGGATCCCTACTCGAAGGACGAGCACGAGATTGAGTCGGAGCTCTGGTTTGTGAACCTCGTGCGCAGCGTCGTCAACGCGCTCTTTCCCGAGGACGACCCGGCAAAGAAGCTGCCGTTCTCGCTTTTCCTTTCGACGAGCGTGACGCCCGCGACGGCGCCGCACGTGACGCTCTTGGCGCTGCACAAGAACGACAAGTCGGACTTTCTCTCGACCTTCAAGGAGATGGTCGTGTACCGCCACTACAACGTTCTCCATGTCTTTTCGCTCATCTCGCACGGCCGCCGCCTGCACCGCAAGCTCCTCTTTACGTCGAACGCGCGCCTCGCGCTGCACAGCTTTGTGCCCAACGTTGAGAGCTCTGGCGAGTCGGTCGCGCCGAGTGTGCAGTACGCAGCGGGCGACATTATGGAGCTTCAGAGCAGCGGCAACTCGCTCGTCATTCTGCGCCGCAACAAGAGCCTCCACGGCGTCGAGACGTACTTGCCACCGCGGTTTCTCCAGGGCATCATTCCGAGCGCGTTCCTCGAGGCGTTCAAGTTTTGGCAGGGCGAAGACGGCATCTTGCGCGGCGAGCCGCTCGACGGCGAGTCGCAGTGGTTCAAGTACCAGCTCGAGATCCAGCTCAAGCACAACAAGGTCGCGTACGTTGTCCGTAAGGCGATCGATGCCGCGCCGACGCTGATCCAGCAAAAGACGGGCCAGCCGTCGGTGATTGCGCCGCCGCCTGCGCCGATTGTGGTGCCGCCGACGCCACCTCCGATGCGCCAAGAGATGGTCATTGCTGACGAAGACGTTGTCCAGCTCATGTCGCTCGGGTTCTCGTACTCGGGGTGCGTTCTCGCACTCAAAGAGTCGGACAACAGCGTCGAGGAAGCCGCCATGTGGCTGCTGGACGAAGCCAACCAGACGCGCATCCTTCAAGCCGACGAGATTCCGGAAGAAGCGCTCGAGGCGTCGCTCCGTGAGCAGCAACTCGTCGAGGCTGTCATGGCGGCGTCATCCGTCTCACGCATTGCGGCGTCGTATGCGCTGGAGCTCTTCAACCATGACGACACGCTGGCAACGGCGTGGCTTTGCGAGCCCGACAACGCGGACGAAATCGCACGCATGGAAGCCGACACGCGCGGTGGTGATACCGACGCGTCCCTGCCCGATGCGCCGCGCTTGGTCAAGCAAGCGTCTGAAAGCGAGCAGGCCGACGCCAAGCGCGTCAAGACGACGCACGGCGGCGAACTCGTGCTCTTGAACCCGCTCCACGTTTCGTCGGCCGACTCTACGATGGCGCGCATTGCCCACGTCCTTGGGCGCGTTGAAGATCTCTCGCACGTGTTGATTTGGACGGCGACGTTGCCGGCGGCGCTTTTGCAGCACGAAGCTGCGTCGGACCCGATCGGAGACGTGTCGCAGATTGCGCTCATTGAGCTGCCGCGGCTCAAGTTGCGTTTTGAGCCGCGCCGTGGGGACGACGGGCGCGTCCATCTTTACATGGTCGACCAGCGCGAGTGGTTTATCTGCCTCGACGACATGTCGAAGCTCTCGGCGCCGCTGCGCGCCCTCGCCACGTCGATGCCCGACGCGGTCGTACTGGCCACGTCCCGTGACGAGTACCGGTTTCTGTGCGCCAACCACGATGTGTACCGCCCAATGGTGCAAGGCGTGCCGTTCTCGACGGTCGTTGTGCCCAACCGCGCGTCGGCAGGCTGGCAGCAGGTCATGGAGACGCGCTACTACTTGTATCCGGTGCACGCGAGCCAGACGTTTGTGCTGACGCCGAGTCTGAGTTCAACGCTGTACCTGATTTTGCTCGCGCTCATGGGCCGCCAGTACAAAAGCGCGGCGCAGTACATTGCGACGTGCCACGTCGACGTGCCGTTTACGGACGAGGAGCAGTGGATCTTCAACCAAATTGAAAAGACGCTGCAGGACCGGCACCCGGATGCGTGCGCGTGCCGCGTCCGATTGGCGCTCGCGATTCAGTACAGCGAGAACAAGTGCTCGTGGCGCTTGGCGGACGAGCTGCATGTTGTTGCGACCAGCGTCGCCCACGTGCAAGCCGAGTGCCGCTTGAACGCCCAAGAGGAGCTCGACGCTCTCGCGCTCTGCGAAAACATGTCGCCGCTGCTGCAAGTGCGCATGGCCCTCTGCGTCGCCGAGCAGCAAAAGCAGATCGACACGGACGTCAAGCCCGCGCGTCTACGCGTCGGTGGCCAGCCGTGGGTCAAGCTCAACATGCTCACGGCAGCGTACCTCGAAGAACACGCGACGACGCTCTCGACCGTGCGCTACAAGCGGCCGTCGGCGCTCCTGGCCGACGAAGAGTGCATGAAGCTCATTTGGGACAATGAGATTGTCGGTGACGAAGCGAGCGGCTCGAATCGCGGTCTCGGCTGCCTCTTTTTGTACGAGTGTCTCAACGGGCAGGTGTCGCTACGCCTGCACGGCGAAGAGTACACGCGGTCGATGGCCGACCTCCTCGCGCGCTTTCTGCATCTCAAGCTCGCGCGCTGGGGCAAGGAAGTCGTCGAAGACGGTGAGGAAGAGTGCTCGGTGTCGATTGCCATGTCGCAGGTCGCGGTCGTGCTCTCCAACCCGTACCACGCGTGGCCTGCGCTGCCCGTGGACCGCGACTCGACGCACATGCTTGAGCGCGGCGTGAACCTCTACTCGAAGCACTTGAAGGACTCGATGCTCAAGAACTTTTTCGACATGACAACCATGGAGTTTCAGACGCTCCTCGTGACCAACAGCGACCGCGTCATCCCGCCGCTGCGGCAGCAGCTCACGCACGCGCACAAGACGCTGCCCGAGACGGTGCGTCGCGCGCGGGCCGGCGCGTTTCCGTTTGCGTTGCCGATCAAGCCCTTGGACGCGAGCTGCGCCGAGCGCGTCTTTACGCTTCGCCACGACGCGATGCATCCATTTGTGCCGCTCAACTTTTTCCGCGCCGACGACTATGTCGTGCACTGCCGCCCCGAGCGCGAACTGGCGACGCAGCTGCCATTTGACCTCGCTGCGCACCCCGCGGCGCAGAGCGTTGTCGCCAAGGACCTGCTGCAGCGCTTGGCCGACGACGTCAAGAACCATGCCGAGACGACCAACCACACGCTCGAGCCGTTCTTCGTCGGTGTGTCCCGCAATGGCTTTGACGGCGCGACATGCGTGGCCAAGCTCGAGACGCTCATTGCAGCGAGTCATGCGCAGCGCGCCAAGGACGAAGCGTTTGTCCTCGCGACGATTGCGACACTCGAAGCGCGTGTCAACGTGGTTGAGTTTAGCGTCACCGATACACCGAGCACGCGCTTGGCCAAGTGCCGCTTCCTCCTTGAGCGGTTTGCGCAGCAGCACACGCCCATTGACTTTGCGTACCTAGCGTCCACACTCGCGTCGTCCGACATGGCCGGCGACCTGACGCGCAAGAACCCATTTGTCGATGGAGCGCAGTTGCCGACGGTACTGCAGCTCGTGCAGCTCGTGCTCTTTTGCGCCAACCGTATGAGCCATCTGAACCGGTTGATTGCGTCGGCGGCCGCGCTGAAAGCGCTCGTCGAGTCGCATTTGCTGTACCAAAACCAAGACGCGAGCCGGATGCTGCACGCGTCGCAGGACGTGGCCAACGGGCTCTTGGCGTTGCGCCACTACCTCAAGGAGCGCGAGGGGACCGCGTACGCGTACGACCCGCGCTACCTCCTCTTTGAGTTTGTGTTTGAGCTCCTCTTGCGACAGCGCCAAGTCGAAATGGTTGAGAGCTTCATGGCCAGCATGCACAATGGCGTCTCGCGCGTGCAGCAGATGATTATGGGCGCCGGCAAGACGACGGTCGTCGGGCCGCTCTTGACGTACATGCTCGCCGACTCGAAGGTGCTCGTGACGCACGTCATGCCAACAGCGCTCCTCGAGCAGTCGCGCGCCGTGCTCCGGTCGCGCTTCAGCAACGCGATCCTCCAAAAGCGCATCTTTACGCTGTCCTTTGACCGGAGCGTCGACGACGACCCGATCGCGATTGTTGCGCTCGCGTCCAAGCTCCAGCGTGCGTGCGTGCACGGTGACGTCATTTGCGCGTCGCCCGAGGCCATCAAGTCGCTTTTGCTCAAGTTTGTCGAACTCCTCCACTCGCTCGAGCAGTCGACGCACGACCCAGACTTTCGACTTCAGGACACGTCGCGGACGGGCATGCGCATCCGCAAGGTGCTCCACGCGCGCGCCGACATGGCCGACGAGCTCCAGGTGGTGCTCCGGCAGTGGCAGCGCGGCGTGCTCATCATGGACGAAGTCGACGTGCTCTTGCATCCGCTCCGGTCCGAGCTCAACTTTCCGATTGGCAACAAATTTCCGATCGACTTGGCAGCGAACCGGTGGGAGCTGCCGATGCACCTTCTCGACGTCGTGCTCTCGTCGTCGTCGGTGTCGCCGCTGCACGCGGAGCTTCACGCGCTTTTGCACGAAGGCTACAACGTGCATGCGCTGCAGCGCTTCCCGCACTTGGTGCTGCTGGATGTCGCGTACTATGACGCCAAGCTCCGGCCGATCCTCGCGCGCGTTGCCTACGAGTGGCTCTCGCACCACTTCAAGATGGGCAAGTGCACGCTCTCGATGGACGACGTTCTCTTTTATTTGCAGTGCGACCGCGTCGACCTCGGCAGTCAGTCGCACATTGAGAATGGGCTCTCGGAGCACGGCCTCAAGCTGCTCAACCTCGGGCGCGAGTGGATCCGGACGCTCTTGCCGCACTGTCTCTCCAAGATCAACCGCGTCTCGTACGGGCTGTTGCAAAAGCAGCATTTCGAGTCGAACGGCAACACGCCGTCGCGTCTCTTGCTCGCGGTGCCCTTTGTCGGCAAGGACGTGCCGAGTCGGTCGTCGGAGTTTGCGCACCCGGATGTTCTCATTGGTCTCACGATCCTTGCGTACCGCTACGAAGGCGTCCGGCGCACCGACATCAAGACGGTTGTCGCGCAGCTCAAGCACGACTTTAGTCGGCAGCTCGGGCCGCGCGAGCAGCGCCCCGCATGTGCGCTCTTTCGGTCGTGGGTGCTCGAAGGCCTTGCGCTGGCCGAGAGCACGAGCGGCGTCCTCCCACTGCCGCTCTTTCAGCTCAACGACGCGTCGCAGGTGACGCGCCTCTTGCAGCTTGTGCGCCTCTTGCCGTCGGTCGTGCACTATTATGTGCGGCAGCACGTCTTTCCGTCGTGCATGAACTTTCAGAAGCTCAAGGTCTCGGCGTGCGGCCACGAGCTCGGGAGCGACAGTCTCTTTGCCAAGCGCATTGGCTTCTCGGGCACGCCGAGCAATTTGCTGCCGTTGGACCTCGGCGACTGCCACTATGAGCCACAGTCGGACGGCAACATCTTCTCGGTGCTCACGTCGGCGCGCGTGACGACGCTCGAGCGCAAGCTCGACTGGACCGCTACAAGTCTGCTCAAGGACATTGCAACGCACGACCCGCCGTTCCATGCGCTCATCGACACGGGCGCGCTCATCACGGGCCTCGACAATGAAGAGGTCGCGCGCTTTCTCTTGGCGCACTTGCCGTTGTCGATGGAAGGCGTCGTGTACTTGGACCCGAGCGACCGGCAGATGATTTTGCTGCGCGACCACGCGGCCGCGATGCCGCTCGTGCAGTGCGGTCTCGGGCCCGAGAAGCGCTTTACGTTTTACGACCAAGTGCACACGACCGGCATGGACATCAAGCAGTGCACGAGTGCCCGCGCCGTGCTCACGCTCGGGAAGGACATGACGTTCCGTGATTATGCTCAAGGCGCGTACCGTATGCGTGGCATTGGCGCTGGCCAGACGATCCATTTATACTTGATTCCTGAGGTCGAGAACCGGATTCGCCAAGAAGTTGCGACCGGCCCCGTGCTTCTCGACGACTTTCGACTGCTTGTGCCCGCGTGGCTGCTCGTCAACTCGATGAAGATGGAGTCGATGCAGCTCGTGCAGCTCTCGCTCCAGGAGCTCCACAATACGTGGCGCAAGCGCGCGCTCTACGCGCTCCTCGATGAAGTCGACGCGCACAAGAAGAGCCAGACGGCCACGCAGCGGCTATTGCGTTTCCAAGGCAACGACTGGCTGCGGCAGTGCATTGACGCCTTCCGCGTCCAAGTGTCGTACGCGGTCGCGGCGCAGCTGCCACTGCCCAAGGCGATAACTGAAACGATGGCCGAGCTCGCGGCAGCGCACGCGGCCTTTGTGCAAATGCCGGCCGAACTCGCGCGGATTGAGACGGTCCAGCGCCGCGTGAGCAGTCTCAGTGGACACGTGGCCGCGTCGAGCGACATGCACTTGAACGCCGAGGTCGTCCACGAGAACGAGGCCGAGGCCGAAGAAGAAGCCGAAGAAGAGGCCGAGCAGGAAGAGCAAAAAATGAGCGCGTACACGCGCGATGACGAGCACCCGGTGCCGTGGAGCACGGACGCTCTCAAGGAGATGACGGGGGACTCGTTTTACCCGATGGCGCGCTTCCAGGCGCACACGGCGTGTCCGTCGATCGCTTTTCCTGCGTCGATGCTCGTCTCGGACAACTACTTTCGTCCGCGCTGGATTGGCCTCGGCGAGCGCCGGCTCAAGAACGTGGGCTTTCTCATGGAGTGGCACCCGCTTCAGATCCAGAACCGTCTGCGTGCGCGTATCACGGCACTCTTTGTTGCGATCTGCGCGCAACAACCCGGCATTGCTCCGACAGACGCGGCAGCCCAAGCGATTCAGCTCGCGTCGCAGTCGGACCTCGGGACGGCCGACGATAATGAGGTGCCGGGACCCGTCTATGTGGTCGCTCTCTCGCTGGCCGAAGGTGAGACGCTGCGTCGCATGATTCACTGCGCGCATCCGATCTTTGCCGTCAGCGGGATCCAGCTGCGCACGGCCGACGGCGCGCTGGTCGAAGCGTCGCACGCGTCATCGGCGGCGCTGACACCGACGGTCCAAGAAGCCATCGAGTGCTTTCGGTTCTTCAACGGCGAAATGTACTACACGGCGCCGCAGATGGAGCACGTGCTCGCGGGCCTCGCTGACATTCCACTGCACTTGCGCCACGAGTTCTTCATGTGCTGTCTCCGCCTGCGCCGCCGCGAGCGCCAACTGTGGGGTGACACGCCGCTCGCCAAGGTCTTCACCAAGTCGGACGAGTGGCATTTGCTGAGCGCGCGCGCCAAGATGGAGCAGTTTCAGCGTGGCATTCGCACCGAGAAGATCCCGCTCCTCTCGTCGTGGCACCGCTTTGACGGCAACAACGACGGCGTCCTCTCGTACGACGAGCTGCTCCGGTGCTTTGAGAGCTTCCAGCTCGGGTTCTCGCCCAGTGACCTCAACGAGATTATCGGTCTTGTCGAGACCGCGCACGAAGAACGCGGCGTGGCGATCGCCAAGCTCTGCGCAGCCTTCCACGTCGACCCGACAAAGGAGCACCACGCGGCCAAGTCGACGGCCGACGACGACGCGCTCTGGATGTGCAGCGTGTGCACGTACACGAACGAGGCGCTCTTGACGGCGTGCGCCATGTGCAGTGAGCCGCGCGACAAGCTCGCCAAGACGCCGCAAGCCACAACGTGGACATGCGAGAACTGCACGTGCGTCAACCCGATCGTCGAGACGACGTGCTCGGTGTGCGAGATGGGCATGAGCGGCCGCCGCGAAGTGCCCAAGGACAAGTGGGTCTGCGACCCGGACCAAGGCGGCTGCACGTTTTTCAACCCGCTCGCGTCCTTTTACTGCGACGTGTGCAACCGCGCGCGCCCCGACCTCGCGAGCCACCGCTTCTAGAGTCGACCGAATTTGCATAAATGCATGTATCAATACTTCAATCCGACTAGCAGCGGACGACGCGGTGGTCGATGGACTAGGGCTTGGGTTAGCTTGGCTGGTTTGATTCTGTCTGGAGCTGCAACTTTGACGAAGCGTCCACGCGAAATGTCGAAATCACTGGAGCGTACCTGGTGCGACGACGCAAGAGCTCCATGGAGCAACCGAGTTGTCCCAAGCGCCACCAGGATTTGCATTTGTAGAAATTTAGAAAAAACTTGATAAAGCCAAGAAAATACAAGTTATATTTCCTTCTCGGATCCTTGACTGTCGCAAGTCTATTCGCTCGCGGTGATGGCGCGTCGTCGCCCGTGGCATTGGTTGTGTCGGTAGCTTGATGAGAAATGGCTGTGGATTTCAACGTGCAATGCCAGTGTGTTGAACGACTGGATCGCTTGGTCGACGCTGGTAGCTTGAAGCAAATTGCCTCGAAGCAGCAGCGAGCTGGGCCAAGCGCGTGCATCCAAGACCGTCTTCTCGCCGAATTTCGCGATCTTCCACTTCAACGTCGCGAGCGTTCGCATCTGTGAGCGTCCGGTTGAAGTTGGGCACCTTGCCCATTTTTCCGGAATTCCGGATCGGGATTTGCCCGTTGCATGAAAGTGCAACGTCGCCATTTCGAAATTGGACGCGCAAAGAACATGGAGAAGCCGTCGACGATGACAAGCAGCAACGGTGCGCCGCTGCCGGCCGACGGGCTCACGGCGTCGGCAACTGCGGGCCCGAACGGGCCGATCGTGCTCACGGACTTTGCGCTCATCGACCACCTCGCGCACTTTGACCGCGAGCGCATCCCGGAGCGCGTCGTGCACGCCAAGGGCGCGGGCGCGTTTGGCTACTTTGAGACGACGGCCGACATCTCGGACGTGTGCAAGGCGAGCCTCTTTGCGGCGATTGGCAAGCGCACGCCGGTGGCTGCGCGCTTCTCGACGGTCGGCGGCGAGTCGGGCAGCGCCGACACGGTCCGCGATCCGCGCGGGTTTGCACTCAAGTTTTACACGGAGGAAGGCAACTGGGACCTCGTTGGCAACAACACGCCGATCTTCTTCATCCGCGACCCGATTCTCTTTCCGAGCTTTATCCACACGCAGAAGCGCAACCCGTCGACGCACCTCAAGGACGCCGACATGTTTTGGGACTTCATTTCGCTGCGCCCCGAGACGACGCACCAAGTGTCGTTCCTCTTCTCGGACCGCGGGATCCCCGACGGGTACCGCCACATGAACGGGTACGGCAGCCACACGTTTATGAACACGAACGCGGCTGGTGACGTGAGCTACGTCAAGTACCACTTCAAGACGGACCAGGGCATCCGCAACCTTCCGGTACGTCTCTCGTAGTCGAATCCAGAAGATGTCATGGCGGTGTAGGTCGACGAGGCTGAGAAGCTCAGCGCGTCCAACCCCGATTACGCGATCCAAGATTTGTACGAGGCCATTGCCCGCAAGGACTACCCGACGTGGACGCTGTACATCCAGGTCATGTCGGAAGCCGAGGCCGAGGCGCAGCTCGCCAAGGGCTTTAACCCGTTTGACGTGACCAAGATTTGGTCGCACACGGCGTACCCGCTGCGCGAAGTCGGCAAGCTCGTGCTGCACCGCAACCCGCCAAACTACTTTGCCGACGTCGAGCAGCTCGCGTTTGCGCCGTCCCATTTTGTGCCCGGCATTGATGCGTCGCCCGACAAGATGCTCCAAGGCCGCCTCTTCTCGTACGCGGACACGCACCGCCACCGCCTCGGCGTCAACTACCAGCAGATTCCGGTCAACCAGCCGCTGCGCCCGCCGCAGACGTACCAGCGCGACGGCGCCATGGCCGTCACGGGCAACATGGGCAGCGCGCCCAACTACTTTCCCAACTCGGCGGGCGGTCCGTCGTTTGCGCTGGGCCTGGCCCAGATGACGGCCAAGATCCCAGCGGCGACGCGCGTCATGAAGTACTCGACCAAGGACGAAGACAACTTTTCGCAGTGCGGCCAGTTTTACCGCAAGGTGCTCTCGGAGGCCGAGCGCGCGCGCCTCGTCGACAACATCGCCGGCAACCTCGTCCACGCCAACCCGACGATCCAGACCCGCGCGGTACGCAGCATATCACTGTATCGAGTTGATGGATTGATACGGTGGTAGATTGCCAACTTTGGGGCCGCCGACAAGGAGTATGGTGCGCGCATCGCGACCAAGGTGCAGCAACTGCGCCAGCAAGGCAAGGACAATGCGTCGCGCTTGGCCGCAGCGGCGCCGCTCAACCCACCCCGCGCGACGACGTACGTGCCCGTGCCACCGACTGAGGACTCGTACCCGCGTCTCTAAGCGGTGGTCATTGTTTTTGATATTTCGATTGACAACATGCATTAATGAATATTGATTCCCGTTGCAGAGCGTTTTGAAATTTGGTGAATTCTTGTGTTTGTGAAGCTCCCCGGCATCTTGCCCTCTAGCGACCATGCACGAGCCTCGTACGCAGGCGGCGGCGTCGTACTTGGACCCGATGCTGGGTGATCTTGAAGCGGGAAAAGCTACGCATTCGGGTGCAACAGCTTGCAACCGAAATACGAGACGTGATATTAGACCAGGTGCGTATCTTGGATAGAAGACCTTGAATAAAATAGGGTCAGTAACTTCAAGCTAGCCAAACGCATATTATTGAACCACACGATCGCTCTCGCAGCATCCTACGCACGTGGCTCGAGCTAATCGTCGCGTTCGTCTCATTCACACGAGCTGTTGAAGCTCCTCGAAGAAAGAGAGCGAACCACAGTCCACAGTGGGTCAAGCATAGTTTGATAAAATCACATGACGATGAGCGAAATATATAGAGCGGTCGTCGACAACCTCAGCGCAACGTGTGCATGCTACTAGTAGTCGTTGCGCGAGCGTGTCTGCCGGGCGGTCGCGTTTTTTGGCGACGCTGGCGGCGTCGATGCGCCCGCGCTGCGTCGGCCATCGTGGCGTGCAGGTTGTGCGTCCACGCAAAGTACTCGATCACGTCACGGCTGTGGCAGGCGACGGCCATGTCGAGAGCCATGGGCCAGTACCGCGACTCGTTGTAGCCACTGCAAAAGCGCACACAGAATTTGGGCAGCAGCGTGTTGGGACGCCACTGGAATCATGCTCTCAGAGCTCTTATCCAAGAGAAACCCCACGAGACCCACACTGCCGCTCCACCCTGCAAGCTGGACATGATTGACCTCGAAGGCGGTGATCACACACTTCTGAAAGAGCTCTTGCACGTAGCGCAGTCAACCATCGAGCATGCAACCTCTGTCAACCTCGGCAAGAATGGATCGGCGTCGTATGTGAAGGAAAAACGAAGCAAGTCGACAATGTCGCCGAAACAGGCTGCGAGAGAGATACCGCAAGTGACCGTGAGTGGAGCTTCCGTCGCCGCTCAATATGGCGCGACCTATGTTTCTGTGCATGGAGATGTCGTCGGCGTAGGTGTTGCACGTGCCGGTGCTTGCCGACGCAGTGGGCCCATGTCCACGAGCTCGCGCAAGAGATCGATCCGTCCGTACTCGAGCGCACAGCTAAAGACGAACATCGGGCAAAGCTGGGGCACAAAGTGGAGGCCGATGCGAGCGAGCCATGGCGCTATGACCGCGTGCACAGGCCCGAGGCTGGCGTCCGGCGGGTTAGGGCCGAGGCGCGTGAGGATGCGCACGTCTTGGATCATGCCCGATTGGTAGATCGCGACGAGTGGCAGAAGCTCCGCGCCCATTAGTACGGCGACGAAGCCCATGTCGTTAAGCTTGCGTCGTGGGCCGCTGGATAGGATTTGAACAACAGTGGAAGGTGTTTGGAACACATTTGTGGTGCGCCTTGAAGTGGCAGTGTGTGTCGCTGCTCAAGGGTACTTTGCTGACGCACAATTTCATTTCTTATCCGACCATGCAGAACGTGCTTCTTGCGAGACACCGCTGGACAACTTCTGCCGGAAGTGGCCATGCTCCGGCTACTGCGTTGCCGAACCCATCGAGGTGTTACAAGCGCCGGTGACGAGGTCTATTGCTTTTGCCTGCACCTTCGTTCAACCAAGAAGGATGCACCGTCCATATTGTCTTGTGTGTCGTCGACGCATGCATGGGTTGGTGGTTCCTACGAGGGTTAGGGTTTCTCTCGAGCCAGGCCAGCGCGTAAAGGGTGGAGGTGCCTTTGTACGGCCACCAGCAAAGGAAATCAACAGTAGGCACTGCGAACGTGAGGAATCTAGTGGCATCTAGTAGTCTAG
>NW_008246119.1:269779-276238 GCF_000281045.1 Saprolegnia diclina VS20 | reverse complement strand
TGTAAAACCCAGTTGGTGCTGGGTTCGATCCCCGGTGGTGCCACGACTTTCCGATTCTACGCGGGTGTGGTTCAAAGGACATTGCATCTATTTGGACCATATGCACCCGCGTATAATGTCTGGCGCATGGCGCAAGGGTCCTCGAACCCAAGCAAAATGCCCGTGGAAAGCTCTTTTTCTCTTATTCACTCTTGCCATCGACACCTACGTACCAACCTGCAGCCCGGTAGACTTATATGGGGTAGACCTGGTACATAGCTAGCGGCGCTGCACGCATAGATAGGGGTAAGGAAGTGACAATAGGTGCAGTGCTATACCAAGAGGAAGGCGTTGCTGGATCTCATGTCTTGGCGCTACGATCTGCATGACAAAAGCATTCAAATTCATTCATACATGTTTCATGTCGTAAAGCATTCACCGCTTGGAGGCGCTAGTGCGTGACCACGGTTGGCGTCTAAGTCGTGGCGCATGCTTAGCGACGCCGCAGCGGCCAAGCGCCTCGCAGCTGCTGACCTTGGCCGCAATGCGTAATCCTTGTCGGTCGCGGCAACGTTGGCCATCTACGAACCGTACGTATCAATCCATCGACTTGATACTGTTGTAGATGGCACGCGCGCTGACACCGTGCTCTTCTTGCCATAAGTCTAGGCGCAGAGATGCCAAACGCCGATCCAGTCGCATCGCGCGACAGATACCTATCTGCAGAACGAGGTACCTTGAGAGACTTGACCGTGAGCATGTCGGACGCTTCCTGCACTTCTTCACCAAGCGTCGAGGCGGACCAAACAACAGCCCGATCCACCCACGGTGGTTCCCCAAGCCGAGAACACAACCGCCAAGAGCATTCTCCTCGAAGCATCGGACGCGGTGTGCCGTATCACCTGCTGCAATCGCGGCAAAGATCGTACCGCCGAGTCGGTCACGCTGGACCAAGCGCGATTGCTCTTCAAGCGCGGACGTTCAAACCCGTTTTGGGTCACGTCGCCGACCAAGAAATGGTATCGCCAAACGTCGGGCGTCTCAAGTACCGTATCCGAGCTCTCGTTCGATCCAGCGCAAGCTCTTCGAATTGTACCGGCTGCCGACGTCGACGATCCAGGACATGGTCACGCGCGCGACTCGAGACGACGCGCGCAATACATACATTCGTAACACCACTCGATACATTGATACTACCAGCAGCTCGAGAATAGGTTCCCGTCGCGCGCAGCCCCATCTCGACATCGCCCGAGACGAGGCGGCTGCAACGAGCGCTTGAGGCTCTTGATGGTTGCCCACGCATCCCAGAGCAGACGTTCTTGTCTTGGGACGAGATCAAGTATGTACTCCGGGGTACAAGGTCGACGCCCATCCGCCCGAACGAGGCGAGGAACGAGGATACGAGCGCAGCTCGCGGGCTGTAGAGGTTCTTGATACGGTTGGCAACGAGCGCAATCCGTGTCTTGACGCCAACGATCTTGTCCTTAGCGATTTCTTGGGCGCCGAGGCCGCGTAGGTCGTCGACACCACACATGACGGTCGCATCCGCGTTGGGTTCTCCTACACTGATCGAGCGATCACACCGCGGTTCATGTATGCGTAGTAGGCTACCTTGCTCGATCCGTTGCAACGGGCGCCGTGCCGACGGTCGCGTCAAAGAGGTCAAACTTGCTCGGCTCGGCACGGGCGTGGTGACGCGGCGGGCCATGATACATGGAGGTTCATCGGGACACTTGCACGTCGCGCTGCTTCTTGTCGCTGCTGCCTTTGAAGCAAATGCGCTGGCTCCGACGCGAGTTCCATCACTTGGCGGTCGAGTTCTTTGCCATGGGTGCGCTTGTTGACCGTGCCCATATGCACGCTGGTGACGGCGCCGGTCCGTCTTGGTCGCACACGAGTGCTGCTTGAACCTCGACCTCGCGAGGTACGGCTCGCGAGGTACGCCAGCGTATCATGGCGCCCGATCAACGCAATGAGGCGCCGCATCTGGAGCTAGCCCATGAGCGCACAGCCCTCGCGCCGTGATAGGTACCTCAAAGACGACGGAGGACGTTGCGGCCTTGGTGTCGTGGGGCTCGGGCACGTTGCGGCTATTTCAGCCCCAGCTTTGTTTGACCCAGTGTATCCGGATGAAAGGCAAATGTCCCAGCAGCAAGAACGACCAGCATTGACGGTTTCGCCCATTTCACCCCGTCAATTTGACCGTCTCCTTTGGATTTGCGGGTCTCTTTCCGGAATAATGACCGTACAAACAGTTTTGAGATTTCCAGGCCGGGTCCAGCTGGGTCATGACGAACACCGACGCCGACTATGAAGATGCGCTCTCCTCGCCCGCGGAGGCGAATCAGCGCTTGCGGGAGCTCGCGATCAAGTTCAACCACCCGATTGGCCGCTACGGCTTCATGTGCGGTGAAGTCACACAATTGCGAAACCGGAAGAACGACCCCAACTTCAAGGAGCTCTCACCGGTCGACACGGAGCTGGCGGACGTTCTCGTCAAGACGGGACGATACGATGTGGCTCTCACGAGGGTCAAGACTCTTCGTGGGTGCCTGCGCATCGAAACATTCGTCATGCACCCCGTCCCGTCGACGCCGAGACGCGTGCAGGATCACGTCCCGTCGACCAAGGTCTGGCGCTGGCGCGGCTCTCCGCGCTGTGGAGCCCTCGTCCTTGTGGTTTGGCCGAAGCCGCTCCGTCTGCGGCTTCTCGGCTACAGCGCTGTCGATGAGATTCTTCAGCGCGAGAATGGCTTTCAGGCCGTCGTCCATCTTCTCGGTGGTCTCGAGCGCGCTTTGCTCGTTGTGAAGCTCCTCGCCAGCCTCACCGACACCACGACGGACGCCATCAGAGCACCGCCCCGCGCCAAGACGGCTCTCGGGCTGCGTTTGATGGGCCTGCCGCGTACGGACAGCAAGACCATTTGTGTTGCGTTTCTCGGCTGCTTGACGCGGGCCGATAGTCTCGGCCGTCTGGTCTTCCGCGCCTTGGCGCAGCATGGGTGGCGGCAGGTCGGACACGCTGTCGTCACGCTGTTCAACCGCTGCGCCGACCAAGACCCAAATGTTCCGGGACTTGTGCAGCTGGTCCTGCAACTCGTCGGTCTTGACGGCACCAAGTGGGTCCGCGACGCCCGGCGCGCCCAGAACCAAGCGTACTTCTTCGAGTACGTCAAGATGATGTACCGACGCGCCTTGTACGTGGCCACATCGATCAAGGCGGCGACGTCGTCTTTATGCTGATGCAACGCGCATCCAGATCGTCGTCAATCTGCTGCGGCTCGAGGCGTACGTGACCACGTACAAGGGTGAGGCTCCCAAGACGTGGCTCTCCACGGTGTTGGGCGTCGATCACGTCGCCTTTCTGGTCGGTCTCTACAGAACACCATCGGTGCTCGACTACGTGGTTCTGGACATCGCACACGACGCATTTTACTCGCCGGTCAACATTGCGGCGCCGGCGATCATGCAGTTCAACACGGCGGCCACTTGCCCCGCGTCGTTTATTGACGGCGCCATCACGTGGCTCACCAACTCGCCATACCGCGCCACGGTGCGCGGTCTCGCGTCTTTTCTCCACATCCTCGTGACCAAGAATTGCCTGGACAAGATGGACGCGCTGTGGTCCCAGGTCGGGGCCGTCATTCCGGCGATCTTGCACCTCGTGTCAACGACCGACCAGTCGTCCGAGACACTCATCGCCTTTGACCGCGCCGTCGGCTTCAGTGTCGCGGGCTTCGTGCCATTTATCTCGGACGACGAGGACAATCTCAAGCCGCTTGCCACCGCGCTCGAGGAGCGCAACTGCATCATCGACGTACAGCGTCGCCTCATGGTCAATGCTGCCGCGTACCTCACCCGCAATCCGCGGCAACCACGGACGCTTCCCCGCAACACGGTGTCGTCGCTTCTCGGGCTGTGCAATTCTCCGGCTGCGGCTTGGGTCATTACGCCTCTGGTTTTTGGCCTTCCGCACGGCATCGAGCAGCACCAGCTTGCTCAAAGATGCCTTGACAACTTGCAACGCGTCCCCGAAGACGACTCCGTCTTTTACTCCCTGCGTCAAGACGTTCGGAAGCTGCGCAACCTCCGCGACAGCAACCGTGGCTAGATGCAAAGCAATGATCGCCAAACGCAGCTGCAGAAGCCACAACGGATGATCCGAGCAAGCGCATCGCTTTGGCACTTCCCTCGGCATCGTACTGAAGCAGCCATCTTCCTTTTGAATCAACAATGATACAGTGCATTAATTATTTCCGTCTTGTGTGTCCTGGACGCATGCATACGTTGTCGGTTCCCACGAGGGGTAGGGTTTCTCTCAGTCACACGCACTCATTCGATATATGATGCTACAGCTCGCATCTCACAGCATAGCTCCACAACATATATGTATCTGCTTCGATACGCTAGCTCCTATCATGTAGAGCACCAACATCTATGAGCCAGGTCTACCCGGTGCATCCTAGCTGCTGGTAGGTGTTGAGTGAAGAAGAGAAAAAGAGCTTTCCACGGGCATTTTGCTTGGGTTCGAGGACCCTTGCGCCATGCGCCAGACATTATACGCGGGTGCATATGGACCAAATAGATGCAATGTCCTTTGAACCACACCCGCGTAGAATCGGAAAGTCGTGGCACCACCGGGGATCGAACCCAGCACCAACTGGGTTTTACACCAGCGCCTTAACAGCTAGACTACTAGATGCCACTAGATTCCTCACGTTCGCAGTGCCTACTGTTGATTTCCTTTGCTGGTGGCCGTACAAAGGCACCTCCACCCTTTACGCGCTGGCCTGGCTCGAGAGAAACCCTAACCCTCGTAGGAACCACCAACCCATGCATGCGTCGACGACACACAAGACAATATGGACGGTGCATCCTTCTTGGTTGAACGAAGGTGCAGGCAAAAGCAATAGACCTCGTCACCGGCGCTTGTAACACCTCGATGGGTTCGGCAACGCAGTAGCCGGAGCATGGCCACTTCCGGCAGAAGTTGTCCAGCGGTGTCTCGCAAGAAGCACGTTCTGCATGGTCGGATAAGAAATGAAATTGTGCGTCAGCAAAGTACCCTTGAGCAGCGACACACACTGCCACTTCAAGGCGCACCACAAATGTGTTCCAAACACCTTCCACTGTTGTTCAAATCCTATCCAGCGGCCCACGACGCAAGCTTAACGACATGGGCTTCGTCGCCGTACTAATGGGCGCGGAGCTTCTGCCACTCGTCGCGATCTACCAATCGGGCATGATCCAAGACGTGCGCATCCTCACGCGCCTCGGCCCTAACCCGCCGGACGCCAGCCTCGGGCCTGTGCACGCGGTCATAGCGCCATGGCTCGCTCGCATCGGCCTCCACTTTGTGCCCCAGCTTTGCCCGATGTTCGTCTTTAGCTGTGCGCTCGAGTACGGACGGATCGATCTCTTGCGCGAGCTCGTGGACATGGGCCCACTGCGTCGGCAAGCACCGGCACGTGCAACACCTACGCCGACGACATCTCCATGCACAGAAACATAGGTCGCGCCATATTGAGCGGCGACGGAAGCTCCACTCACGGTCACTTGCGGTATCTCTCTCGCAGCCTGTTTCGGCGACATTGTCGACTTGCTTCGTTTTTCCTTCACATACGACGCCGATCCATTCTTGCCGAGGTTGACAGAGGTTGCATGCTCGATGGTTGACTGCGCTACGTGCAAGAGCTCTTTCAGAAGTGTGTGATCACCGCCTTCGAGGTCAATCATGTCCAGCTTGCAGGGTGGAGCGGCAGTGTGGGTCTCGTGGGGTTTCTCTTGGATAAGAGCTCTGAGAGCATGATTCCAGTGGCGTCCCAACACGCTGCTGCCCAAATTCTGTGTGCGCTTTTGCAGTGGCTACAACGAGTCGCGGTACTGGCCCATGGCTCTCGACATGGCCGTCGCCTGCCACAGCCGTGACGTGATCGAGTACTTTGCGTGGACGCACAACCTGCACGCCACGATGGCCGACGCAGCGCGGGCGCATCGACGCCGCCAGCGTCGCCAAAAAACGCGACCGCCCGGCAGACACGCTCGCGCAACGACTACTAGTAGCATGCACACGTTGCGCTGAGGTTGTCGACGACCGCTCTATATATTTCGCTCATCGTCATGTGATTTTATCAAACTATGCTTGACCCACTGTGGACTGTGGTTCGCTCTCTTTCTTCGAGGAGCTTCAACAGCTCGTGTGAATGAGACGAACGCGACGATTAGCTCGAGCCACGTGCGTAGGATGCTGCGAGAGCGATCGTGTGGTTCAATAATATGCGTTTGGCTAGCTTGAAGTTACTGACCCTATTTTATTCAAGGTCTTCTATCCAAGATACGCACCTGGTCTAATATCACGTCTCGTATTTCGGTTGCAAGCTGTTGCACCCGAATGCGTAGCTTTTCCCGCTTCAAGATCACCCAGCATCGGGTCCAAGTACGACGCCGCCGCCTGCGTACGAGGCTCGTGCATGGTCGCTAG
>NW_008246119.1:241022-269409 GCF_000281045.1 Saprolegnia diclina VS20 | reverse complement strand
GCGGTTGAGCATCATGACGACGGCGTACCCGATGCGCATCCATCCGTGCAGCGCCAAGGCGCGGAACACAAACTGCTCGCAGCCGCGATCCATCGACGCGCCGAGCGGGCCAAGAGACGGCCGAGATGCGTCGGGCCAAAAGCGGGACGCGGAGCGCGTCGGGCCATGGCGCGCGCGAGCAAAAGCGCCCAGTGCAGGCACAGTGTGTGCAGAGAGTCTCATCAAATCGGGGTCGGCATCGGTGGCCCGTGGCGTCGGCGTCGAGGCCGACGACCGTGTACTGAAGCTGGAGGCGGTATGTGAGGGCGGCGGGGCAAATTCAATTCTGCTGATCCTCACACACAATGCTGCCTACCCGAAGTCTTTTTCCCTACTGCCTACAGTTGTACTTGCACGCGCTGCCACGTCATTCGAAAGTGCAAACCGCATCACGACATTACGCCACAAGCGGATAGCGAAATATCGGCTAATAGCTCCGGCTAATAGGACGGTCGGGGCACCTAGAGCTAGATTCATCTTCGTAAAACAGCGTTATCGGGAGTCACACGGGCGGCTCGGGGACGTACCAAGCTCGTCGTTTGGTGATCGACCAAGCCCACAGAGGCGACTCGACTATTTTCACGCAACCTAGTTGAACTCGACGAACTCTCAAAGCTGGCGAGGCAAACGGGACCATGCGCGTCGAGCTACGAGTGCTCGGTGCTACTTTGCATCAAGAATGCAACGGTATGACAAGAACGCCTTGGTTTCTTACACGTAGAGAGGCTTTTAACCCTACACCTATCCCGACTCGGCGGACGACGCTGGCTTGGCGAGCACGAGCGCTCGTTGGCGCCGTGCCGTCTCTTCGATGACGCTGTCGGGGACGCTCGGAATGAGCTTCGTAATGAGAAACACGAGCACAAAGAGGACGTGCTCGACGCCAAAGACAAAACCCATGACCGTCATGCCCTGGCCCGACGCTGCGACATGAATATGGTCGACGCCACCGAACGCCGCGTCTTCGACCGGAATCGTTTGAAACCACGAGGGGCAGAAGAGACTGAGCTGGTCGGTCGTAAAGCCAAAGAGGAAGACGTTGGTGAGCACCGAGAGCCACACGAGGCCTCCGAGAATCGACTGCCAAATGCCAATGGTGGTGCAGCGCGCGATGGCCGGGCGCTGGGTCAAAAAGATGAGCTTGAACTGGTCCGACTTGAGCTCAATGAGGTTCGATGCCATCGAGAGCAGCCCCGCGAGCGGAAAGCACGACGCAAAGAGCGTGACGTAGCCAAACTCAATGACCTTTTCGAGGTAGTCGTCAAACGGCTCATACTCGTCGAACGCGGTCGCCTCCTTGACGACTTGCACCTTGGCCGACGTTGCAGCCTCGTCGTCCTTCTTTGTCTTTGCGTCCCGCGGCCGCGTCCCCACGTACTTGAGGGCTAACGGCAAGAGCGTCTCGAGCCCGACGCGCCGGAACGTGTCGGCCATGTACAAGGACGTGAGCTCGGCCTTGAGCAAGACGACATCGAGTTGGCAAAACGCAAGATAAAAGAGCGCAATGTAGCAGTCAAAGGCTTCGAAAAAGAAGCGCTTGAGCACAAGCGCATTCTCAAACGACTCGGTCGTCGCATGGTTCTCATACTGCGTGAGCGCATACGCAATTTTGCGGTAGCGCAAGTTGAGCAACAGAATGAGCGAGCAGTGCAGTACGACGGGCACGTACGGCAGCACGTACGGCAGCGGCCCGCCGCCTTGCTGGTCAAAGACCGCGCCGGGCAGCGAAAATTGGTGCACGAGCGGCCAATGCAAGTACGCGCCGCCGACCGACTTGGCGTGGATGTAGCCTTGAAAGTTGAGCGAGATCACCATGATACCGACTGCCATCGAGAGGAGACTGGTCGTGACGAGCGCCGACCATATGTACTTGAACGCGCGGTAGTAGTACGGGTACGTGAGCGAGACGACGCCCGAGAACGTGTTGGTGTGGGGCACGCCGACAAAGTCCGGGCGGAGCGTGCGCTTGGTCGCGGCTTCGAGGAGGCCCCAGCGACAAGCGAGCGCAGCCGACCGGCGCTGCCAATACTGCAAAAAGCACGCGCTCCAGAGCACCATAAAGAGCGTAAAGAAGGGCGAGACCGCCACGTCGTCGCTCTCGTCGACGTCCGCGAGGTACTCGTAGAGCGTGAGGAGGCCGCCGAGGACGCCGGGCCCGGCCAAGAAGATCGTGAGGTAGTGCAGCCACGCAAAGTACAAGGCGACCTGGGACCCAAAGTACGCCTCCATGCGGTCGGCGAGGTCCGTGTTGGATGGGTACAACGACCAGCAAAAGTCGCGCCAAAGCACACTCTTCTCGTGCTTGTCGTGGAGCGGCAACATCTCAACGTGGTGGCCCTCGACGCCGTCGTCAAGGAGGTCGCCGAGTACGTACAGCTCTTCGCTGCTCGAGAAGAACCGGTGCGGGCCGTCCTTCTCGGCGTAGTGCGCAAACGTGTCGCCGCGCGCCACCACAAACGGCTCTCTGCGCGCGCACGGCGAGTCCGCGAGCGGCTTGAAGAGGCCGAGGCGCTCGGCATGTGCTTCGAGGCGCGCGTGGCTGCAGGTCACCGTGAGCGCCATGGCGTGGTGCTTGGCGAGGTACGACGTCGCGACCGGACTCGTCTCGCCGGCAATCGTCTCGCGCACGACGACGAGGCCCCGCGCCTCCAGCGCTACTTGCACCGCGTCGATGGCCGCCAGCGAAGAGGACCGCGGGAAGAGAAGGCCATACCGAGCGCGGACCGCCATCGTCGTCGTCGTCTTGGCCTCTCGAAAATGGAAATGCCAAAGCCAGCGACAAACATCAACGACCAACACTCTGTGCTCGTCGTACTGCTTGGTTGTGGCGGTGAATCTTCGGGCGATACCTACTGCGGCAAGCAAACAACTAACCAAGCCCATGGCTGCATCATTTAACCTAACCTCCTAACCTCCTAACCTCCTAATCGCTAAACCTCCTAAACTCTAAACCTCGTAACGAAAGAGCTCGCTCTCAGTTGCCTGCATGAAGGACAAGGGGTAGGTCTTTTCGCAAACATGGGCAGCTGCGACGAAGTTGACGGTCGCTATTGCGCGACCACAATCAGTTGGTATTTAATCTTTGTATAACTCTAGTCGTCGTCGGTACGATGCAGCTTTCCTGATGATGATGATGAGGCTACGGCAGAAGGCTTGGTCTCGAGCGCGCCAAGCGTGCGCTTTGCGAGCGCCACGACCGACGGTCCGCGCTGTTGCGGCAGCGAGAGCAGCAGCTGGAGGCGCGAGCTCACGTTGCTTGACGTCAAGACGGGCGCAATGTCTTGGGCGCGCGGTGCCGTCGCGACCACATCGTAAAGCAGGCCGAGCTGCAACGCGCAAATGACGTCCGACGACGTCTCAAGCGTCCGAAGCGCAAACGGCAGCAAGGACGCGTACTCGGGCCGCCACTGCAGTTTGTACAGCATGCGCAGGAGTAGGAGACCCATGTGGGCAGCCGACTTTTCCGTCCAGTACGCCGTCGCTGTCGATAGCAGCTGCGCCGATGCAAACTGCAGCACTGGCTCCCACACGGCCGGCGTCTGCCCAAGCCCAAGCTGGACGTCGTGCACATACGCAAGCATCTCGTGGGCCGGGAGGGACGGCAGCGCGTCGACGCACAGCCGGAGGAGAAGCAGCGGCACGCGCGGCGGTCCACGCGTCACCAGCGCTTCGAGGAGCGTCTTGGCGCCGCGTGCGTCGGCGCGGTGGGCGAGGCGCGCAATGGTCTGCAGTACATGCGGCTGCGTCCAGAGGTCCGGCACCAGGTCGTGCCAGCGCGTCAAGACGTTTTGCAAAAGCCCAAGCGTCGCATCGACCACGTCTTGGTCCATCGACGAGAGGAGCGCAATGAGCGCTTCGTACACGGCCGGGGACGTGGCCACTTGGCGCTGAACAAACGTGGCCACCGATGGCGACGCCGTCGACACCTGCACAAATGCATCATAAGTCCATAGTGAGCAAAAGGATAGGTGGGAGAACGTACGAGCTCAGTCAAGAGGAGCACCGTCAAAAGTGGCTGTGGCGGGTGTGTTATGGTGGACGGACCGCTCGGCAGCACCCGGACAATGTGTTGTTGCCAATCAAAGAAGGCGACGCCCGGCAAGGGCTCCATTTCGTCCGCCAAACTCGCGACGAGCGTCTGCTGCAAGCCCAGCGCATACGAAGCGTCGTCCAACGGCAGTTGCGCCAGCACTGTATCGACAACGTGGGCGAGCCGCTTGGGGCAGACGCCGCGCGGGTGCTGCAGAAACGTATGGCGAAACGCGAGGTACCCGGGTCCAGACGCAAAGAGCGTCGCCGCCTTGGCCGTCAAGAGCGACAGCGTGAGCGCTCGAAACTCCGTCATGGTCGCGTGGTACGCCGCAGACGTGTCGTCGGTCGCTTCAAACGAGAGCGAGACGACGACCATCGTCAGCATCACGTGCAGCGGCACCGTGGCCTCGGCCCACGCCGCCTTCCACGCGGCAAAGACACGCCGAATGGTCGGGAGGCGCTTGGTCGCGTGCGTCGGAATTGCCTCGAGAAACGTGCGGAGGCTCTGCCACGCGTCGACGGTGCCAAAGACGACGTGCGGGCCAAAGCCGAGTTGCTCCGGAAGCTTCTTGTCGTTGAGACCGCCAAAGACGTACGCCATGTAGCGCGTAAAGACCATCGGCAGCAACTCGGGTGCGTCGTCCGACGTGAGCACGAGCGGCCAGAGATGCAGGAGGAACCACGCATTGTCCGATGCGTTGGCGAGCGGAATCGCGCTGGCAAAGAGGTCGAGGAGCTGCGTGATAGGGTGCGGGTCGGCGGCGACGTACCGAGGCGGGAATTTCGGGACCACGTCGGTGAGCATCGCGAGGCTGTCGGTCGTCGCGGCGCATAAATAAGAGCGGAACGCTGGCGCAAAGAACGAAAAGTGGCCTTGAGGCATGTAGGCAAAGCGCAGAAGCGCCTCACGGACGATCGAGCGCGTCACGCGGCGCGTCGACGGGTCGTGCTTGGTCTCGAGGTGCACAAGGTCCACGAGCTGGTGGCCGCCGTCGTAGATGGACCACGTCTCGTCCTGCCACATGGCGAGCCACGGCAGCGCGTGCGGCTCGGGCTGCATGAGCGGAAGGAATGCGATCGCGTTGAGGAGCTTGGCGACGAGCACGTCGAGCATGTCTTGGCTCGTGACGCGCAAGCAGTCGAGGATCCACGTGCTGAGGTACAGCTTTTCTTGGTTGCTGTGGAACAAGGCCTTGACGATCGCCAAGGTCGCTATCCGGTGCCGGGTCGTCGCGGCCGAGTCGCCAAAGAGCTCGCCCGTGTGCAGCAGCGCAATCTTCTGCAGCATCGTTTGCACGAGCGGGTTCTTCTCCGGGTAGACGTGCTCAGTGTGGCGCTTGATGACGGTCCGGATCAACATATCCGTGTACTACACCATCTTATTTGAGAACAATGGGTGAGACGCGTAGGATGCGTACCTCGGGCCGCTTGAACATGAACGAGACCACAATCTCGTCGAGGATCGTCGGGTAGTTGCACGGGTACTGTGGCTCGACCGCCGGAATCAAGTTGCTCATAAACTTGGAGCTGTCGCCAAAGCCGCTCATCTGGATCCAATGCCGCGTGTGCTCCGTCGCGACCGAGCGCACGTAGTCGTCCTTGAGCTTGTCCATCTTGTTGACGATGCCAGGCGGCACGAGCGTCATGTCGTGTGTGCCAAACATCTCTTCTTCGGTGCGGTCGTCGCGGCGCTTGGACTTTTGCCGGCTCGGCTTGAGGAGCAATTCGAGCAAGCTCTTGCCGGCCTCAATGTCGTCGCGCCCCGAGGCTGTGAGGAAAGGTACGCCCACCGCTGGCGCGGCCACGACGTCAGGCTTCTCGTCGCGACCTCCGGTCGAGGACCGGTCGTCCGGGTACGCCTTGTCGACGTCCTTCTCCCGACGCGCGCGCTTGCGCCCCGGCGCGGGCCCGGCGTCGTCGTCGACGGCCTTCTTACGCAGCTTGAGCTTGGACTGCGGCATCGGCGCGTCCATCGCATCCGCGGGGTCGTGGCCGCGGAACGACTCCATGTCGGCGAATTCGGAAATGAGCGCTCGGCGTCTCGCCTCACACTAATTCCCATCGTTTGGAGACCGTTTCTTCGGTCGGTAGCCATTCTGTTTCTCACAGGTCCCTTCACACTCAATTCTTCATTTATCGGATCTCAGAGGTATTCATTGCAAGAGGTCTCACTTGCTCCCGAAGCGCCGAAACGAAAGCATTCTTAGCTGCCATTTACACCATGCTAGTGAATTTTTGCTGCTTGCTCTAGATTCATTTCCACTGCAATTCGTATAATACCTTCACACTGGAAAGCAGGCGCTCGGCTCCTTCTGCGGCTTGTCCAGCGCATTGTACGATGGGCAAACCGGAGCCAAGCGCGCCCGTGATGATGATGTCTCTGTTGGCTCCAACCTCTACGCGACTGCACTAGTCATTTCATTCAGTCATTCCGGTAGTCTAATGCATACGGTATGCGTCGTCGTCGGATCGCCTTGGTTGCCTTCGCGTCACCTTGGAGCCCGTGCGTCGTGCCACGTCATGCACGCCGCCAGCCCATTGGACATGGCAGAAGCTCGATTTTTCCAAAAACCAACAAAACGCTCTTGCAGTCAAGACACTCGACCTTTGGCGATAGTAGCAAGCAGCTGCAAGTGGCGGTACCCATACGCATTCTCCATTTCGCAGCAGCGACCGTCCATATCGATGTATGTACATTATGACAGTTGCTTTTGCCGCGCACACTTTTGCACGGTGCGCACCGCCGACCCGAGCTTGATGATAGTCTCGTTGTACTCGGCGGCGGGGTTGGAGTCGTATACGATGCCAGCGCCGGCTTGGCAGTAGGCGCGGCGATCGTGGACGACGATCGTTCGGATCGCAATGGCCGTGTCGAGGACGCCGCCAAAGCTCACGTAGCCGACCGACCCGCCGTAGATACCGCGGCGCTCCTTCTCGAGGCCGCAGATGAGCTGCATGGCCTTGACCTTGGGTGCGCCCGTGAGCGTGCCGGCGGGGAAGAGCGCACGGTAGGCATCGTAGATGGTCTTGTCCTGCCGGAGCTGGCCCTTGACGACCGACACAATGTGCATGACGTGCGAGTACTTTTCAATCGCCATGAGCGCCTCGACTCGGACCGAGCCTGGGACAGCGACGCGACCGACGTCGTTGCGGCCGAGGTCCACGAGCATAATGTGCTCGGCGCGCTCCTTCTCGTCGGCGAGGAGCTCGTCGGCGAGCGCTTGGTCCTCGGCCGGCGTCTTGCCGCGGTGGCGCGTCCCCGCGATCGGGTGCGTCTCGACGACGGCGTTCTGGTCGACCTTGACGAGCATCTCGGGCGATGCACCAACGACCTACGTGCGCACGTCCATGAGTTTCCTGCCTCATGCAAACTGTCTTGCGTACCTCGAGACCGTCGCCAAAGTTGAGGTAGAACATGTACGGCGACGGGTTGATCACGCGCATTTGCCGGTACAAGTCGAACGACGTGACGTTCTCGGGCAGCGGGACGTTGAGGCGCTAGAGACGCGTCCGTTTGTTAGTAGATTTCGAAATCAACGCAACGTACGTGGGAGGGCACGGCTTGGAAGATGTCGCCGTCCACAATGTGCTGCTTGAGCGTATCGACAAAGCTCATGTAAGCGGCTTCGCCGACGTTCGACATGGCGTTGTAGTCGAGGGCGTCGCCGACGATCTTGTCGCTGACATGCGAGCTGCTGCAGGACCGCGGTAGCGGTGACTCGATCTGCGCTTGGATCGAGCGGATGCGGTCCGACGCGGCTGCGTACTCGGCGGTAAGGTCCCGCGATGGATGGTCGAGTCGGCAGTGCGTCACAATCTTGAGCGAGTGAAACACGTGGTCAAAGACTACGACCGTGTCGAAGAGCATGTACATGCTCTCTGGGATCTGGAACACGTCCTTCTGCGCCTCAACGAACGGCCCGACCGTCGGCTCAAAGTGGCGCACCGCGTCAAAGCTGCAGTAGCCGACGGCGCCGCCCGTCATTGGGAGCGCGAGCTCCGGCAGCGCAATGAGGCGGAAGCCGGCCATTTCCGCCTCGAGCTGCACAAGCGGGTCGCCTTGGTACGCGCAGTTGGGTCCCGACGTCAGAATCTTGAACGGACTCGTGCCAATGAACGAGTAGCGCGCAATGTTCTCGCCGGGCGCGATGGACTCGAGGAGGAACGACTGCGTGCCCGGCGCTTGGTGCTGCATGAGCTTGAGGTAGACGCTCACGGGCGAGTCGAGGTCCGCCGTCACGTCGAGGTATACAGGCAGAAGGTTCTTGTCCGCATGGGCGATCGCAAGCGCCTTGGCGGCTTCAAGCGTCGGCTGCAAGTTGGCGGCCATCTTGCTCTTTGGAAATGGCTCTCGATGCCAATGGGCAAAAGATATTCCGCAGAGTTTTCCCCACGTGAATCGGCAATCACGACATTGCGCATTCAACCCACACACGTAGTTCGCACAAGCCCATACAAACATCAAGCTTCATAGTCGAAGATCGAAGCTCCGAACAGTTTGCCCCAGTGTTCTTGTGGTGGGATTCCGGCAGCGCGTTATCCGGATGACCATGGCACGCGTCTGCACGCGCTGCAGTCGCAAGATGCCCGATCGCCGACTAGCAGGCCAGCAGCGAATGACCACAGCGCCAGTCTCGACACTCTACGAGTCGCCGAGGAAAGCCAGCGTGTAGCGTCATCAGTACCCTCGTTGAGGGCATTGCAGTTGACGTCGGCGCTTGCCTTTGAAGGGCAACATGAGGGCGGGTGTGATTCGGATTGCATGCAACATGTCAACTGGCAGTGGCTGCCGTAGATTACACTACCCACCGGGCGTATATAATACTCGGCGCAGGGGTATGTGGCGTAGGGCCCCCTACTCTTCTTCATGTGTACTGGACGCAACGACGGACGCGCGAACCTCCGAGCTGGCGCAAGCGCTTTGCCACCTCGTCATGCGACGAGCGGCCGATGGCATTACATCCGAGAGTGAGCTCCGAGAGTCAGAGTGGTGTATGCGTCGAGGCCAGCCTTTTTCTGCCTTCTTTTCGCAGCTGCGAGCGTAAAAATATGCAGCACTAAGAACGGCAGAGAAACGAACGCGCAAATTTCGCCGAAAAAATGAGCGCGATCGTCGTCGTCTATCTTCTCGCGCTCGCCGTGCTCGCGGCCATTGGCGGCTACGCCTACTACGCGTGGCAGCAGTACCATGCCACGCTCGCCCGCATTGGCGCCCGCCAGGCGGAGCGACGCCGCGCCGCGTCGCCTGTCCCGGCGAAAGAACTTGCGCCGACCCCATACGCCAGCGTTCTCGACTCGCGCCACTCGACGACGACAACGACGGTGCTCTGACCACATTTGCTATCAGGCCGTTGACCATCCCGTCAACACGAACGATCACACGCCCAATCGCCCGCAGCCGACGACGAGTTGTGCACAAAATAGCATGTTTTTTGTTTATATATAAATCGACGAGTCGTAGTTGTAGTTGTAGTAGTATGGGGTGTTCATGCCGAGCAATAGTTGAGGCCAGTGGCAACGCCGTTCGTGGTCGTGTACGTGGCGGGCGTCGACGACCGGTACGCCTCGGTCTTCTGGTGCCACTCGGGCGGCATGTCAAACATCATGCTCGACGTCGTCGTGAGGTACTCGTTCTGGCTGTGGTTCTGGCTGTGGCTGTTGTTTTCGCTGCTGCTGTACGAGGGCGAGAGCACTTCGTCGTCGGACCGATCCGAAATCAGCATTTGGATGATTTCAGAGTCTTCGAAATCGAGCTCCGGCGTCGGCGCGTACGTGTCAAAAGCGTCGGCGGGCGGCGCCGCGAGGTGCATTCCCATGGGTTTTTGCGGCTCGAACGACATGCCCACTACACAGTAGCATCGACCATTAGCACCCATGCGTACCCATATTGCAGAAAGAATCGTACGTCCAAGGCCGGCGCCGGGCGCGTTGGGCAGCAGCATCGGGTTGGGCGTGCACAGCATCGCGTTGTTGTTGGCGTTGTTGTTGAGCAAATGCTCGTCGTCCTCTTCCTTGATGTCGTCCATCTCGTCCGGGTCTTGCAGCAGCGTGTCAATGTTTATCCGGTGCGGCGACCCGGCGTACGACGTGGACGGATCGAAGCGGAGGCTGGCCTGGAACGCCTGGAGCTGCGAGCTCAGCTGGGCGTGCGTGAGGCTTTGGCTGCGCGGGTGGGCCATCGGTGGCTGGTGCGTCGGCGGCCGGTACGGGATCGGGTGTGTGTTGGCGAGGTCGACGCCCATCCATTGCGGCGGTGCAAAGCGGCCCATCTTTTCGGCCGCGTCGGTCGCGCCCGTCTCAAAGTTACGCGTCGCCTCGATCTTGTTTTGGAGAATGGTCGACGGATCCGCAAAGAGGAGCGCGCTCTGCGCGGGCTTGTACTGTGTGAAAAAATCGGCCGACGTCGTCGGCACCGAGAAGCGGCGGCGCGCCAGCTGCGCCTTGTCCATCGGCGGGTGAAAGTCGTCGGCCGACGACTTGGTCGAGGACGGCGACGTCTCGTTGTTGCTCGAGGCCTCCTTCGCCGCGCAGTCGTGGATCTTGCGGTGGCGCGCGAGGTTGCCGGCGGTCGTGAACTTCTTGCCGCAGCCCTTGGCCGTGCACTCGTGCGGCTTGTCGCCCGTGTGCGTCTTGATGTGCTCGGTCATCGAGAACTTGCGCGTGAAGCGCTTCCCGCACAGCGGATGGGGGCACTGGAACTTGCGCTCCCAGTCCGGGATCTGCCGCCGGTGGTGGCTCTTCATCTTGACCTGGTCTGCCATCCTCGACGATTTGGCCTGTGGCTTCCGTTTCACAACAGCTACTGTCGCCGCCTAGCGCGTTCGAATTTTCTATTTTTATGGGGCCCCCACCCGCAAATCAGTTGGAAACCCCCCTATGCCTTTTAAACTCGATAAGATTCGCATGCTCTTTGAGAGGGAATTACGTGCGTGGGAGGGAAAGATCGCTACGTCCACTGTACGACCACGGTGGGTTCAACGTTTTGAAAAACCACTTGGCGTTCGTATGCGATGGTCGCCCATTGGATACAACGCTGGCCAATCAGCGCGCCTGACGCCATTCGACGGGCCAGTAGCCCCCCCCGGGTCGCCAGTCCCCGACTGGATTTCGACCAATCCGCGTCAAGGTGTAATGCGATTGGTACGTTTCATTGAGATTGCTGTTTGCCTCTGCAATTTGAAACAGTGGACGGAACCGGGAACCTCTTACCACTTAGTTGGCTTCAACTGGCCGCTGTGCGGACTCACGCGGAACTGGACGTCTTGCGCGTGCAGTAGCTTCTCGGCCTCGACCGCTTCCGGGTGGAAAATGCACACCTGCTCAAATACCGCCTCTTGCATCGCCGCCTTGACCTCGGGCACGACTTCGTGCGACGCGTCAATGACGCCGACAAACGTGTCGACCGCGTCGTCCGCCAATAGGCCCAATGACGTGATGTACGGGTGCTGCAGCGCGTCCGACGCAGAAATCCGCTCCTCTGGGTCGATCGTGAGCAGCTTCGTGAGCAAGTCGAGCGCCAATGCGTTCGTCTGCGGGTAAATCTCGGAAAATGGAATCGCGGTCCGAGGCCGCTGGCGCTGGACCCACTTCTTTGCAGCGGGCTTGATCATCTTGTCCACGTACGACGGCGGCGGCGTCCCGAGCACGTTGAAGATCTTGCCGAGCTGCGTGATGGTGCTCGAGCCCGGAAAGAGCGGCTTCCGGCCCAGCATCTCGGCCTAAGATCGTAGTTGTATAGTACGCGTCATCTCCGTCGAAACGTACCATGATGCAGCCGGCCGACCACATGTCGAGCGAAATGCCGTACCGAGACCCGTCGAGGAGGACTTCGGGGGCCCGGTACCAGCGCGTCACGACGTATTCGGTCAAGTCGTTGTGGATCTCGCGGACCGTCGTGCCAAGCGACCGTGCAAGGCCAAGATCGCAGAGCTACGTCGCTGTGAGTCACACGTGTATATACGTGTCATCACGTCACCTTGACTTCGCACTGCGTCGTGAGGAGGACGTTCGAGGGCTTGAGGTCGCGGTGGGCAATGTTGGCCGAGTGCAAATACTTGAGCGAACGGAAGATCTGGTACATGAGGTACGCGACGTGCTCGTCGCTGAGCGTCTGTGTCGAGTGGATGATGCGGTGCAGATCGGCCTCCATGAGGTCCGTCACAAGGTAAATGTCCTCCATTTCGGCGCAGCGGGGCGGCCGCAGTACGTCCCAGAGTCGAATCAAGTGCGGGTGTTTGAGCTGCCGGAGCAAGCACATTTCCCGTAAAATGCGCTTCGTGTCCAAGAGTTCGCGGAACGCTTGGGGAATCTTCTTGATCGCAACCGACGCGCCTGTCTCCGTGTCGCTCGCTGCAATCACCTCGCCGTAGCTGCCCGAGCCGAGGACCTTGATGAGCTGGTAGCGCACGGGCATGTCGAACGCCGTCTTTTTGGCCATGACGATGTGGTTGTCACGGAGCATCTCGGGCGGCGCGTGCGGGTTGGACGTAAACCGGATCAGTGACGGCATGCCCAGGCCAAAGAGGTTTTGGTGCTGCGGGTTGGGCGGTGTCGGGATGTTCTTGGACTCTTGGGTACTACGTTCTTAGGCGTCCAATGCCGTAGGAGAAGATAGGACGCTGTACCTAAAGTATTCGCGCAGCGTCTCGGTCGTGTCGGTGGCCGTCGTTTCAACGGGTGACGGCAGCATCGTCGCGCCCGGGGTGTGGCTCGGTGCGTACACAATCGCCAGTTGGAGACGCCCGCGGAAGACCGTCGGCGGCGCCCACCACTCTTTGCAGTCGTGGTAAATGTCGCAGAGGTTGTACCAGCGGGGGAGGGCGCCGTTGGCTTTGGCCTCGGCCGACGCAGTCGTGAGCGCCATGTGCGGCGACAAGTTGACCTTGCAAACGCCAATGAGCACGTCGTGCATCATAAAGCGGCTCTGGTAGATCTCAATCTTGAGCACATAGTGGCTGCCGCGTGGACAGCCCGGAAACCCGAGGCGCAAGTTCGAGTTCCACTCGACGTCCTTCTGCGGCTTGTGCGTCGATATCGACGTGACGCACCCGCTCTTGTCGCCGTACGGGGCGTACGGCCGCTCAATGCTCGTGCCTGTCGCGCGCTGCAAGCCGCGAAGGAGACGCGTCGCTTTCGTCGGCTTGGTCATCCCGTCGTCTTTGGACGGCGATGTGTCCGAGCTGCTTGCGAGGTACCCGTCGAGGCCGTCAAATGTGCGCTCGACGTGCGTGCCCTCGACAACGACGCAGCGCACGTAGACCCCGGTGGCCTTGGCGTCGCCAGCGTCCTGGAGCCCAAGCGACTGCGCTTTGAGAACTTGGACGTAAAAGTTGCCAGGAGGAATGGCCTGTTGGATCGCGCTCGTCTCGCCAGGCAGCATGAGCCGGAGACCCTTGCCCTACCGTCCCATGATGGTTACGTCTGAGATGACGGAATGAAGACGCACCTTGTCGCAGGCGTCAAAGGCGACCGAGAGCACGACCGAGTCGCCGTTGATGTGCCACCGCACGAGGCGGTCCTTGTAGTCGAGCCACAGTTCGTGGACAAAGAGCTGTGTGATCTTCCGCGGTGGGTCCATGTTCTTGATGGAAAACGTCTCCTTGCCCGTGACGACGAGGCGCTTCTTGTACGGGATCGCGGCTTCGTCCGGCGTCGCACACTCGGACGACTCGGGAATGAGCTCGACAATGTCGGCCATCTCAAACGACTCGACGTCGACCGTCTCGAGGATCGCCGAAATGTACAAAAGGAGGCCGTCGTAGCGCCGGTACTGGCCCCAGAACGGTACAATCGGCGGGTAATTGCTCGTCAAGAGGACGTCCGGGTGGATATTCCGGCACAAAATCGGAAAATCCGCAATCTCTTCGCGCAAGAGGCTGCTCAAGAGCGTGTAAAACACTGGTACGTCGATCGCCTGCGACGCAAATGCAACATGCGGCGTCGTCGGCGTCATCGGACCACCCTTGGTCCCCACTTGCTGCGTGTACTGGACGAGCTGGATCTAGAAGCCATTGCATCGTACATGTAAGAAGGGAAGAGCGAAGCGAAGAAGTGGTGTACCTTGATGGCGCGGATCCACTGGTCGCGTTCAAACGCCGTGCGTGACGCCATGTGCTGCACCTTGTGTCCCTCGGTGCGAATGCTAAAGCCGTTGGCCTTGGCGCCGTTCTCCTCGTCCACCGCCAGCAGCAGCATGCGCACTTTGAGCCCGACGTCAGCGATGAAGTCCTCGCGCGACTCGTAGACGGCGAGCGTCTTGCCTTCGAGGACGCAGTAGCACGACTTCCACGCCGCGAGGAGGTCGCCCTTCTTGTTCAAGTAGCCCTCGAACGCAATGCCGCCCCAGCCTTCGCGGCTCGAGAGCAAGTACCGCACGGTATTGGAGCGAGCGCGGGTCACGGGGAGGTCTTCGAACGGCGGCGTCGGCGGCTCGTTGTAGACAGGCGCCGACTCGGACCGTCGCGGCGTGCGGTGGTGCGGCGGCGGCGACGTCCCGTGGCCTTTCTCTTCGTCGCTCGTGTCGGGCGAGTCGCGCTCAAACGTGCTGTTGACGCGGCGCGGACGCTCGGGCACGGCCTCCTCAGGCTGCAGCTGCTCTTGCAGCGTCAAGAGCACGCGGTACAAGGTCGAGCGCTCGTCGTCGGGCGAGGTCGCAGCGTCTGGCAAACAATCGCACGACAGCGTCAAGCGCACTTGGTCCGTTTCATGCAATTGGTCGGCAGCGAGCTGTACGGCGTGGGGGCCCCAGTCGCCGACGTGAACGATGCCAACGCCCCGCCACTTGGGCAGCGGCGCAACGACCGTGAGCAACGTCAACTGCGCAAGCACATCGGCGAAAGATCGCTGGTCGGCGAGCGACATAGCCATGGTCGCGTGGACGCGGCCGCGCTCTTCGAATGCGTTGGCGTCGGCGACGGCCGGGGGCGGCAGGAAGCGCACGATGCTATGCGCCGCCTGCGACGCGTCGCCATCGGCCTCGTTCCGGAGTGTGAACCTGCGCTCCGTCATCGCTCGCCCGTCCGATGTTGGCGTGTTCAAAAACGTCGAAGCGATAATAGAATTCCCAGTCGCCACCACTATTTTATTGTATTTCACACCGTTAGCTACAAAGCGCAAGATAACATTTATTTTACAATGCCTACGAATTTATATCCCACGGTGGGCGGATCTTCGGTTCAACAACCATCAGCGGGCGGCCTCGGCAGGATCGTCCTCCAGGCTCGCTGCTCCAGGCGTATGCGAGTCGACGCCACTTCATGCATCGGCCGCAAGAGCGCACCTACGCACCCTTGAGCCCTTCATGCTATAAGTATTGCCGACATTGCGAGCGCGCCCGACCCTCTGGCTCCAGCAGCAATCATATGCGCACTGCACATGTACCAGAGCAGAGCCGCGACGGCCGTGCGTTAGCCGCTCGAATTCAACGACCTACGGCGTGACCATCGACGTCAGCGTGGACCGATACCGTGACCAAGGTGGAGCCCACGACTGCATCCATCGGTGGCCACGTTGTTCACAATGTAGCCGCTTGCGAGCACCTCGCATCGAGCTCTTCTTGGTCGAGGACGTTGTCCACGCTGATAGCGAGCACGCCCTGCCTCGCGCTGCGCTAACGTTCGGTCGTCTCGCAGCTCGGCGTCGAGGTCTGCGTGGATGCAAGTTACAAGGGACGACGCTGGCCGTCTCGGCAAAGGTGTTGCAGGGTCAACGCAAGCATTTCACGTTGGCGACACAAGCAACCTGCTGACAGCGCGTACTTGGGGCGAGCGATCGTTGATCGTTCGCGGTCTAGGATGCTCGATCGCGACGGCGCAGAGTCCTGTACCGTTGCAACTATGCATGGCGCTCCCTATGGTCGACCAAGCCAAGGACACAAGGAAGCTGCTGGGAGTTGGACCCTCGCGCAGCATCTTCCGGTGTGAAAGAGATTGCGCACCACCACATAGTACCTACTGAGCTTTTAGAGAGCACCATTGTACTACGAGAGACCGTGGAGTCCTCTTGCTGCTCGTTGCCATGGACGACGCTTTCATTGCTCCACCTGGCACGAACCGCTCCAACCACCGCCGAGACGAGAGAGTCTAGGACGCCATCACTTGCGACCGCAAGCTCAACTATGTACTTGGTGAGGCAAAGCGTCGATGCTGCGAACGAAGCGCTGTGTCCGACCCCAAGCGTCCCGACCAGCGTCGCCGAAGAGCACCCGTGGAGGCCATCGATCGACGTCATCGAGAGAAATACGGTCTTATTCGCATCGTGTCCTTGGCTTGGCTCCATTGACGTTCTGCATCGCGTCTTTGGCCATCACGCAGGACCCGTTGGCCGGACGCGCCGCCACGTATGTGGCCGTCGCGCCACCCCCGCCGTATCCGGCATTCTTATCCGGACATTCCATTTGGCTGCGAACGGCATGGAGGTTGGCCAAGTGTTCTACGTGGCGCCGGCGGACGCCGACGGGCCGCCACTCCTTGGGCCGAGTGGCACGGGCCTGCGCCGAGGCCTCATGGAGGGCGTCGACTTCCAGCTGCTCAACCAAGAAGAGTGGGACGCGCTGCCCGAGCCCAAGGTCGAGATCCCCCGCTACGTGGTGCTCCGTGGCCGCAACGCGATCAAGACGATTGAGCTCTACCCGCTCATGGCGCAGGTACCATTGTGCTTGCATCTCGATCATCATCTCAATCGAAACCATAGGTCTGGTACTGGTCCAATGGCATGACTGCGCCGGCGCCGGTGCGACAGCGCAGCGGGAAGCTCGTGCACATCCTCATCGACTCGTCCATGGAGGTCACGGAGCTCAAGGCGATCGTGTGGAGCCACATTACTCAGTTGTTCCCGACGCTCTTTCCCGAGCTCGCGGGCACGGACCATGCAGGAAACGAGGCGGCGTGGAATGCGTCAATCCGACTCTGCGGCAAGTCGCGGCTCGACGACGCCAGCTGGAGCACCCTCGTCAACCCGTCAAGCAACCTCGCGCAAGCAACGTCAAGCCTTACGGCTGGGGAGCTCAACTTGATGCTGCCAGTGCCGGAGGACGACGAGGATGAAGACTACTGCTACTTTCTCATCGAGACGTCGTACGACGACAAGGCGACGCCGTCCGACAAGCGCAACGGCCTCCATTTTATGAGCAACGTCCAAGCCAACGGGTGGCGCGATCTGCTGGCGCCTGGCGACTACATCGACGCCAAAGACTCGAGCAACAAGTGGTACGGCAGCGATCCTTGTCGCGCCTTTAAGACAGCGTCGTAGGTACGAAGCATCAGTGGTCGCTGTGAGCAGCGACAACGTGATTGTGCACTACCTCAGCTGGAACAGCGCCAAGTTTGACGAGAAGATCCCGCTGCACTCGGACCGTCTCGCACCGCTGCACACGATCTCGACAAGCTGGCGAGAAGGTCTCTGCGTGGGCGACAACGTCGACTACTGCCCGAAAGAGAACCGAGGGCTCACGCGCGATTGGGTCCTTGCCACGATCACGCGCGTCATGTCCTCGGAGATTGAGGACGAGCCGTGGCCGCTTGCGTGGCCCGGCGGCAACCCCCGCAAGCTATGTTACGGCCGACAAATCAAGCTTGAGCTCGACTTCAAAATGGACAAGGAGCGCTCGACGGCGGTCGTTGACGTCACGAACGAAGCCGTCGCCAAGGCCCACGAGCACGTCAAGAAGCTGCCGGTGGCACCCTCGGTCGCTGCGGCCCCCCAGTTTGGGCACTCATCCGGCTCGTACATGCAGTCGTCAACCTCGTACAGTCGCCCGTCGTCGTCGTCGGCGTACTCGTCGTCGTCCTACTCGTCGTCGTCGTACTCGTACGGAAAGCGCAAGCCGGACGTTGTCGGCGTCGTCGGGCTGCGCAACCTTGGCAACACGTGCTTCCTCAACAGCGTGCTCCAGTGCCTTAGCAACTCGGCACCGCTACTGCACTACTTTTTGGCGAGAACCGAGTCGGGCTCGCCAGTGTACGAGTCGGAGATCAACACGGCCAACCCTCTCGGTATGTCGGGCAAGATTGCATCCG
Source organism: Saprolegnia diclina VS20 (assembly GCF_000281045.1). Classification (NCBI taxonomy): domain Eukaryota; phylum Oomycota; class Saprolegniomycetes; order Saprolegniales; family Saprolegniaceae; genus Saprolegnia; species Saprolegnia diclina. The sequence goes on along the minus strand of NW_008246119.1, from coordinate 251,323 downwards.
CGTTCGCCAAGCTCTTGCAGCAGCTCTGGTCGGGCGAAGTTGATATCGTGGCGCCCACCGACCTCAAGTACGTCATTGGCGAGTACGCGCCCGCGTTTGCAGGCTACAACCAACAAGACAGCCAGGAAGTTTTGAGCTTCATCCTCGACGGCCTCCACGAAGACCTCAACCGCGTGCTGCGAAAGCCAGTGACCGAAACCATTGAAGCCAACGGCCGGCCAGACGTCGTCGTCGCGCAAGAAGCGTGGCAGCAGTATCTCCGCCGGAACGACTCGGTCATTACGGACCACTTTATGGGTCAGCTGCGCAGCCATGTGACGTGCCCCATGTGCCAGCACGAGTCGATCACGTTTGACCCATACATGAGTCTCTCTCTGCCCTTGCCCAACGAGGTACGCGATCTCAGATCCTATGTATCTCATGGACACTCGTAGACATCAGTCCTTGTGTCGGTCTATGGCGCGGACGGGGCCATACCGACGCAGTATGGGTTCTTGGTCCCGAAAGAAGGCTCGATGGGCGATGCCAAGGCCGCGTTGAGTACCGTCTCGGGCATCCCCATCGACCGTCTCCTGCTCGCGCGCGTCAAGAACCACCGCATCGCGAGCGTGTGTGTTGACGCCGCCGACGTCACCGACTTGATCCTCGACAGCTCCCATGACACTATCGTTGCGTACGAGCTTGAGCACTCGTTGGACGCGTACGAATTTCGGTCCACGAGTCTCTTTGCGACCACGTCGACGGGGTCGATGAACCTCAACTTGCCGTCGCCAAGCGACCGCGCCATGTGTCTTGTGGCCGTCCAGCACCAAATGCCGTCACCGGACGGGTCCCCGAGCAGCATGAGCGACGACGCTCGTCAGCCTGAAGACGACGACGACAACGATGCGACGTTTCCAAGCTTCCGGTACTCGTCGGTGAGCAACCATGCCAAGATGCGTCGCATTGAACGGCGGCTCTTCCAAGTCCCGGCGCTCGTCTCGTTTGCGAGGACGGCGTCGCTCGCCGAGATCCACGCCAAGGTCGCGCACGCGGTGCAACGGGTCGTGAAAACATCGTGTACGGAGCGACCGTACGTGCTGCACGTGACCAACACCCGCGTCGACGAGTACCTCCAGCGCCATCTGCCCGAGAGCGCCGACGACGGTCTCTCGGCCGACATTGTGCGCGGTTCATTTACGTTTACGCTGCAGTGGACGGCCGACGGGTACGCTCGTGCGTCACTGTTGGTAGATACGAAAACGTGATGTGTAGATACGAGACCGGGTACAATGACGCGGCGCCGCGCCAGCGCAACACGCATCCGTCGGCGCTCGAGCTCCGGTCGCGACGAGACCCGGCACTGGATTTGCGGTCGTGCTTTGCCAAGTTTACTGAGCGCGAACAGCTCGGCGAGAAGGACACGTGGTACTGCCCACGCTGCAAGGCCCATGTGCGCGCGTTCAAAAAATTTGACTTGTTTTCGCTGCCGACGATCCTGCTCTTGCACCTCAAGCGCTTCCGGTACAACCAAGGCCACTACCATTTGCACCGCGACAAGATCTCGACACTAGTGCGCTTCCCAATCACAGGTTGCTCTCCTCGATCGTACTCGGAGACCCTATCTCTTCCTGGTGTAGGCCTCGACGTGTCGGAGTTTGTTGTGGGGCCGTCGACGGGCGGTGCCATCTACGATTTGTACGCGGTCTCCGAACACTCGGGCGGGCTCGGCGGCGGGCACTACACGGCCAAGGCCAAGAACCCGCGCAACGGCCGCTGGTACAGCTTCAACGACAGCATGACGAGCCCGACGTCGGCCGAAGACGCGATTTCCGCGCAGGCTTACGTACTCTTTTACGTGCGCCGCAACGCGTCCTCAATGCAAGAAGACGCCTAGTGCGTGGACCAAGGGTTTGGTGTGTGTTAGTGCTCTACTTGTACTACGTTCGACTGGGGCACTTCTACTATGTGGTTTGCTGACCGACTAGACGAGGGGCACGGAGTTTTTCCGCTTGGCGCGGAATTGCTGCAGCCAAGACCTTCGCGTCGTCACGCGCAGCATGGCCACGTTGGCAAAGCCAAAGACGAAGAGCACAAGTAGCACGAGTAGCAGCGCGTTCTGGGGCAGCACTTGCCGGTCGTCGGGCTCGCTGAGCGCATACGCAACCGCGCCTTGGATCGCAAACTGGATCGCCGTCTCCTCGAGCGTCGCGAACGGCGTCTCTTCCACCGGCGTCACGACGCTCTTGGCAGTTAAGAAGAAGCACGACGACTGGCCCATGCGGTTGCCCTGGATCGACACGATGTACTCTTCGATCGCGTCGCCCGTAAAGGTCTGCACGTGCGTGAGCACTGGCGTCTCGCGCACGTGGCCCGTGAGCTTGACGGTATTCCGGTGGACAAAGAGAACGTCGCCGGCCGCGTCAAACTGCAGCATCGCGACACCGCAAAAGTACTTGGACGTTGGGTCGTAGAGGCCGCCGATCGCGGGGAGGCGCGGCTGCAGAAAAAAGGGCGTCGACGTGTTGAGCCACGCGAGCCGATACAAGTCTTTATCGCCCCAGACGAGCTCGAGCGCATCGAGGAGCCGCGGCGCATGGCCCGAGTAAAACATGAGTTTGCGCAGCGCAGGCAAGCACGCTTTCTTGTTGATGAGGAGCTGCCCCGACTCTTGCTCCATCATGTCGACGTACGGCATGTCGAGCGCTTGCCACAAGAGACTTTGCGGCTGCATGTTGAAGAGCGTGTTGCGCGGGTGCCAAAAGTCGGGCCAAAACACCGCCCCGTGCTCGACAAACTCGCGCGACTCGAAGAGGTACGTCGGGTCTTTGGCGGGGATGTTGTCCGAGTCGAGGAAGAGGACGTTCTCGAACGCACTGTAGTAGATCGCATACGGCTTGGTGTGAAAATGGGTCGCCGTCGGCTCGAAAATCTCGCGCAGCGCGCACTGATGCGACGCGACAAGCTCTTGGAGCAGCGGGTGCTGCGGGTCGATCTGCTCGCGCCGGTACCAGAGCTCGACGTGCAGCTTGCAGCCGTGGAGTCGCAATGTGCGCACGACAGCATAGGCGCTCGGCAAAACGTCTTCGTAGACGGACATGACGATGCCATTGGACGGCGGCGACGCTGGCATGTCGAATGCAATGTGCGGCGGCTCTGTGTACGCGGCGGCGAGGAGGCTAAAGTCGGTAAAGTCCCGCGCCATGTTGCATGTGAAGACGACGTCGTCGTCGATGCTGCGGCACGTGGTTGCCATGACGTGGAAGATGGCGCCGCTCGACCGATTGCGCACTTCGCAGTAGCCTGCCATCGTCGACGCGATGGCTGCATTGCAGCTGCGGTCACTGGACGGCTCGCGCCGGCCGCTGGGATTGCAGTCGCTCGTCGCGCGCCAGCCGAGGCACTCGAACGTCTCGTCGGTCCAGACGTCACGGATGCGGTCCATTTGCAGGTCCAGCATGACGCCGTCCAGCGCGGAGTTCATGCGCATCTCCTCCGAGATGTACGAGGCCGTGAGCCCGAGGTAGACGCCGAGCACTGCGCAGACGCCAAGGAGACTTACGAGGGCGCGGGAGACGCGGCGCGGAAGCACCGTCGACGCGCACGGCGTCAGCGCGTCAACCGAGGTCGACTTGGACCGCTTGCGCGCGCGGCGGGCCACCATGGGCAGCGACAACCTCCGCTCCATCGCCCAAGTCAAAATAAGATGGCGATCACAACACGCGGCTAAACTTAACGCGCCAATCACACGTGGCGCGTGCAACGGCTGCGGCTGAGAACGAGCCAAAAATCTGGCGAGAGATCCCAACGCCATGACATTTTTGCGCATAAGCCAAGGGGATACGACCAACGAGGTAGTCTCGACGGCAGCTCTCAACGGTGAGCGTACCCAAGTCGCAGCCGAGGACGATGCAACGACGGGGTGAGGCGACCTAACGGCAGCAAAAGTGGCTGCAAAGAGCGGCAGTTTGGCGTTGACAGTGTACGAACATGCAATCTCGGAGCTACTCGTCGAGTGGCTGCAGAAGGGAGACGACGTGCGATCTGATCGCAGTCTCGTTCGACGTTGTCGTCCAACGTGTGCCTTCTCAGAAGCCGATCTTGGACGCTCAACGCGCCATGTGGGTCGCGTCCCACTGTGATAACGCGCGTCGTTATGTCGTCATCTCGTCCTGACACCAGATTAAAGGGACGGCAGTCATTTCCACCGTGCTCGCCGGTCCGATGCGAGTTCGAGGTCTCGTCAGAGGTTTAGTCGGTCGAGTTTGTGTACAGCGGAAACGCGTATTATCAAAATAAGTTAGTCGACAGAGATTGATACACTAGACGATGGGCGTCGAGTACTTGCGCTTCTTGCCCGAGTACCGGTCAAACCAGTAGAGCTTCTTCTCGACGTAGTAGAAGCGGAAGAACGCAAAGTTGAGAATGAAGCAGAGCGCGAACGCGCAGAACGTGTAGAGCGCAAGGACCTCGAGGAACTCCATGGTCGAGCCCCAATACTTGGTGTCTTCATAGTCGATGAGCTTGCCGGCCTCGATCGCATACTGCAGCGCCGTCTCTTCGACCTTGCTAATGCTTGACTTCTCGAGGCCTTCGACGATGCTCGGCACGCCGTCCGGGAGGAAGTAGCAGCTCTTCATGCCGAGCCGGTTGCCGCGGAGCGCGACTTCGTACATGTGGGTGTTGCCGTCGCGGTACGTAAACTGCTGCAGATGCGTAATGAGCTGGCTCTGGCTCGGGCTGCCCGTCATTTTCACCGTGTTGCGGTGGACAAAGAGGATGTCGCCGTGCATGTCGTACTGGATCATGGCGACACCGCAGAAGAAGCGCGAGTTGTCGTCGTAGATGCCGCCGAGGCCCGGCGGCTGCTTGACAAAGTAGTACGGCGTCGACGTGTTGCGCCACGCGAGGCGGAAGAGGTCCTTGTCGCCCCACACGAGCTGGAGCTGCTCGAGCATGTCCCCAACAGCAATGTCGCCCACCGAGTAAAACATGAGCTTGTGCAGCGCATCTTCGGACCGGCGGCGGTCAATGAGGAGCTGGCCGCTCTCTTGTTCAAACGTATCCCAGAACGGCATGTCGATAAGCTGCCAAAGGAGACTCTGCTTGTTGACGTTGAAGAGCGAGTACGGCGCCTGCCAAAAGTCGGGCCAGAAGACCGCCCCGTGCGCGACAAACTCGCGCGACTCGAAGAGGTACGTCGGGTCTTTGGCTGGGATGTTGTCCGAGTCGAGGAAGAGGACGTGGTCGAATTGGCTGTGGTAGATCGCGTATGGCTTGGTCTTGAAGCGCACGGCTTGCGGGTCGCGGATCTCACGGAGGCGGCAGTTGTAGTGCGAGATGAGCTCCGTCACGATCGGGTTCGAGAGACTCACTTCGGACGGACGGTAAAAGAGCTCGACCGGCAACTTGCACTTGTGCAATCGCAGCGTGCGTACGATCGCAAAGACACTCGGCAGCGCTTCTTGGTAGATCGACATGACGATGCCCCGCGATGCCTTGGGGGTCGATGCCACCTGGAGCGCTGGCACGTGCTTGTACGTCGCCGCCAGAATCGAAAAGTCGGTAAAGTTCTTGGCCATGTTGCACGTGAACGAGCCGTACTCGTGGATGCCCCGGCACGTCGTGGCCATGACGCGGTAGATCTCGCCGCTTGTGCGGTTGCGCACCTCGCAGTAGCCGGCCATGTCGCGCGTGATTGCATCGTCGCAACCACGGTCGGCTGTCGGGTGGCGCTTGCCGGTCGGGTCGCACCCGGCGACCGCGCGCCAGCCAAGGCATTGAAAGTCGTCTTTCCACAGGGCGCCGACACGGTCGATGGGCAGATCCACCTCGTCGAGCGCCGGGTCCATCACGACCGCAGTCGGGTGGCCGGCGAAGCGCATGTACAGGCCGACGCTGGCGCAGACAACGACAACGAGCAGCAGCACCGTCTTGACAATGCGCTGGATCTTGCGCCAGCGGTGCGCGACCATCGGGTGGGGCTCGACGGGCGGCGACGACTTGAAGGACGACGAGACCGGCGTCGGCCGGTCGGCCGCGAGCGGGATGTGGATCAGGCTCTCGGCATCATCGTCGTCGTCGCGCTGCCACGTAGGCAAGGAGAAGTGGACATGATTCGGCATGAGCAGAGGATGGCCTGCCGCTTGCGCCGGGATTTGCCGAATAATCGGAGTCCGTAGAGTCGGACCCGACGCGACGCAATAAAATAATAAAATTCCAATCCTTTCTCTACACAAATGTAGCCAACAATAAAAGTAGCAAAAAAACACATGGCCGCGCTCGTCGTGGCGGATACGAGCGTCTCATAGTTTGTATACCCCATACAACCACCAAGTGTATTTTGGGTGCAAAAGGTCGGCATTTTGGCATTTTGTCCTGGATTTATTATATTTGATACTGCGATACGCTGTCCCACGCTCTGCAATTGCTTTTGAATTTTAAAATACCGTTTTTAATTTCCGAGGCACCGTAAATCCCACTGTCGGGCGGTGGACACAGTCTGATTAGCGCCTTGATATTCTATGTACTTGTTGTTTGTATGGACATGGGTGCTTTTTAATCCTTTTAGAATTTTGCACCCGTGTGTGTAATTTTACTGTCTTTTTGAACGGATGGGCAAGTAAAGTGTACGCCTGGTGCACGGAAAAGCGACCCGAAGTATATAGCTTTTTGTATGGTCGTGAGGAGCGGCGGCTCTCGTCCCTCTTCTGACGACAACCGATCCCAGCGATTGGCCACACCAAGCCATATGGTTTGACCACCAGTGTGTGCAACCGGTTATCAACCGGCTAAGAAAGCAGTGTCACGCGACCGATACAAAAATCGTGCTTGGGATATCCAATACAAACAACAAGTTGAAAAAGCGGTCACTGCACATGTTAGACCACCAACCAATAAAATCGAACCGCAGCCAAGCGAGCCCGCCAAAGCACAAGCCAAGCGATGGTCAACCGGGAGAAGAAGCGCAAGAAGAGCGTCGGCCTCGGCGCGAGCGAGATCGCGTTCATTGAGGATGAGATCGCCGCCGTCGCGATGGAGTACGGCCTCGAGATGGACGACGACGTCGCCAAGAACATCGCCAAGCGCAAGCCATCCTCGAAGCGCAAGTCGTCGGCCGTCGTGGCGCAGCCCGCCAAGATGGACGCGACCGGCCTTCTCGAGCTCCTGCCCAAGCAATGTCAAGTCGGTCCGTGCAAGTCACCGGGCTGCAACTGCCGCGGGTATGGCGTCGACAAGAAGAAGCACGACCAGTGCCACAAGTGCGACCACGGTGTGTTCCTCCACTCACTCGTCTTCACCAAACGCGACGACGACGCCAAGGGCCTGCACGGCCAAGTGCTCATGGGGCTCATGCACTCGATCGTTGTGCTCGGCCGGCTCGCGGGCTCGGTTGTCGGGTCGCACGCGTGGACGCAAGCGAGCCTCGATCTTCTCTCGAGCGCGCTGAATGAACACCTCAAGGACCACCTCATCAAGCATCAGAACGACAAGGAATTCGCCTCAGAGCGCCCACTCATGACCAAGCTCAACACGGATCTGCACGCGCTCATATCGACCGCGATGCAAGCAGTCGCAGCGAGTGGCCGCTCCGAGATGCGCATCAAGCTCGCTTGCTGCTTTGACCAAATGTACTTTAGCATCTACCACACGACGCTGTGCCTCTACGGTCGCGGCTGCGGCGCCGTGCCATCACCCGACGAGTACCTTCAGCTGCTCATGACGCACGGCGCGTCGTCGGACCGCGACTACGAGGTCTTTGTTGCGACCGAGCTCCTCCGCGACGGCCTTCCGGATGACTTTCACGCGCCATACGAAATCTCCAAGCGCCACAAGGACCCGCTCGTGCTCTTTGAGATGCTTCAAGCCCGCTTGCGCGAAGGCATCCAGCTCTTCTACGAGCCGGGCATGGGTATGGGCGGCGAAATGGACAGGGCAATTGCAGACCTCGGCCGCTCGACGACCAACGCCAACAAGCGCTTGACGAAGAAGCAGCGCATGAACCAGCACAAGGTCGTCGCCAAGCCGAAAGCGTCCGTGCCCGCGTACCCGCTGTTGCAGCAGTGGCGCGAGAACGTGCGTGTGTGGCTCGACAAGCTCTACGCGCCGGCCATCCCGCACCCAGATGCGCTCAAGGCCATCGCCGCGCACTCGCCGCTCATTGAGATCGGCGCTGGCCTCGGCTACTGGAGCTCGCTCTTGCTCAAGCAAAAGGCCGACATCCTCCCGTTCGATAAGCAGTCCAAGCTCAAGTGGTCGACGGACGCGGCGCCCGCTGACGACGACGATGACGAGATCATTGAAACACTCGACGCAATCGTGCCGCCGTTCACCAAGGTCTACGAAGGCGGCGCCGAGGTGCTCGAGCTCAAGCCGCTCAAGGGCCGCACGCTTCTCCTGTGCGCGCCGCCCCAGTCGTCGCTTGCCCGCGATGCGCTCCGCCACTACAAGGGCCGGTACCTCATTCATGGTACGCTTCCTTTTGCTGTTGGTGCTGTGTGCTCACGTTCTTCTAGTGGGCGAGTGGTATGGCGAGACGGGCGACCGTCAATTCGAGTGCGACGTCATGAAGCACTTCCGCCTTCTGCAGCGCGTTCCGCTGCCCAACTACTCGGACACCGCGCACGAGGTGACGATCTGGGACCGCAAGGCGACGGCGTCCGAGACTGAGATTGTGTCGTGCTCGAGCTGCGACTCGAGCCAGACGACGCTGCTTCGGCGCTGCACCTTGTGCAAAACGTGCACGTACTGCACGGCCGAATGCATGCGGCAGGACCACGACCGCCACTTGGCCGAGCACGCGCGCCGGCTCATCTTTCTCCAGGACGAGCACCTCCTCGAGTTTGAGAATCCGCTGCATTTTGCGCCGTTCGAGTGGGACATGGAGGCCAACGTCGACTATACGACCAAGGCGCCGTGGAAGGCAGTCGCCGAGACGACTCCGAGCGGGTTTTCGTTTAATTTTTAACACCGCGGCCCGCTGTGGTACACGGGAATCGCCTCCTTCTTGGCCTTGGGGTCCTTGGGCGGCATGGCGGCAAACTCGCGGCTGTGGGTCGCACTGTCGTCGGCTTCGAGCAAGAACGACTTGAGGATCGCGTTGACAACATCCGGCGCCGACAGATGCGCATTGTGCTTGGCGCCCGGCAGCAGTTGGAAGCGCGAGTGCAAAATGCGCTCGCTCATGTACTCGCCTTGAAAGTCCGGCACGAGCGCATCCTACACATGAGAGCGTTAGGGCTTGGAGAGGGCGAGTGACGTACGAGTTCGCCTTGGAGCACGAGCGTCTTGCACTTGACGTCCGGGAGGTACGACGTGCAGATATCGCCGCCGCTCTCGTTGATGCGCGTCATTGTCTGGATCCACTCTACCATCGATGCGTTAGCCAGCGTCCAAGGAGTAGAGGGTACCAGTCCAGCGCGCTTGCAACTGGGTGATGCCACCGTGGACGTCGGCGAGCTTGGTCCGGTGCGTAGCACCCCACGACGCGACATCGGCCACGGCAGCGTACATGTCGAGGTCTTCGTCCGTGATAAAGGCCTGTGCTCTGTCCATGAGTACTCGATTTGCATCAATATCATGATCGTACGTTGCCGCCCATGAGCACGAGGCGCTCGAGGTGGTCAGGGTACTCGGCAGCGAGAATCACACCGGCGTTCGCACCGTCGCTCCAGCCCACGATCGAGTACTAGATGCGACCATGAGAGGTCATGGTGTGTCGTCACGGAAGCTACCTTGTCGTAGCCGAGGCCCTTCATGAAGGCGGCGGCGTCGTGCGCGTGCTTTTGAAGAAAGTCCTCGGACGCATTGTGCGCCATGTCCGGGTGGAACGCCACGACCGAGTAGTCGTTCTTGAACGCTTCGAGCTGCGGGCCAAAGTCCGTGGCGCCCGTGCCTAGACACGCATGAGCAAGGCGGATGCGTCGCGTTCGACGTACCCAAGGCGCCGGGCAGGCACAGAAGCACCTTCTTGTCATCGGCAGCCTTCTCGATCGTGGCATGACACGCATTGCCATTGACGTTCATGCTGACAAAGGAGGCCATGGCGCGGGCGCCAACAGATCGGCCAAGCGTGCGTCGCAGGAGCATCATCGTCGTCGGGCTTCAATTGGGTATGACCGCGCTACACCTTTTATCCCGCGTACTCATATAGTATAATGTTGAAATAATGTTATCTGCCTCCACGGCAACATGACCCCTGCACTCGTGTCAGCACTCGCGGGATTCGCGCCGCTTGAGCCGTGTGACGTAGCATCTCGGGATGCACTAGGAAAGAGTGTACACTTGTCAAACGGTGGGTTGAAGACCCCTGATGCCAGCAT